>NC_090660.1:62552786-62852786 GCF_013368605.1 Nyctibius grandis | reverse complement strand
GTTTCACAAAAACCCATTGCAAAGAGCAACAGTTTAGTTTAGTTTAGTTATATGTATTCTACATTTTTAGAATACAGATGCATACACTAAAATGTTTTCTTGTCTCTCTTCTAGTTTTCTTTCACCAGTGCTACACCACCAGTGTCATAATTTTATTTATATTTTTGAACAAGATATTTTCTCCAGTCAAATTGTAAGTGTCTAAAGGGATTTGAATCCTCATTTTCAGATCATGTAGACAGTGTAGCTGGGCTGAAATACACCTCAGTTCTGGTCCATGTTCATGACTTTCTTTTTAGAAAAAGAATTAGGTATATGCAATGGAATCAAGGAGCTTTTAAACAGTTTCTACATTTCACTGCTGAGCAGTTCCTCCTGTGGAGAAAGTACCCCTGCAGACTGAAGGTTAAGACCTTGGACTGGAATTGAAGACCTTAAAACTGTTTCAGCTCTAGGTTTCAAATTATAATTCAGCCTAACTTTCTGATCATCCTCTTATATTCGGGTATGAATCCATGTTTGGATCTGCCTGGAACAAATGGGAATGATGAACAAAGCTTCTTTTCAGCTTTGTTCATAAGCTGCTTTATCAGTGCCTACCTGTTATTTCTGTCCTTTTGGTCATGTCAAGTGCATTTGCTGAAGGAGTGGAAAAACGATGTCTCCTTTGCCCTGTTGAACAATTTAGTGGGAGGTGTTTTTTGGTGGTGGTGAACCTACTCCTTTTCATAGAATCATCATGGAATCATAGAATGGCTTGGGTTGGAAGGGGCCTTAAAGATCAGCTAGTTCCAGCCTGACCTGCCATGGGCAGGGACTCCTTTCCACTAGACCAGGTTGCTCAAACCCCATCCAACCTGGCCTTAAACACTGCCAGGGAGGGGGCATACACAACTTCTCCGGGCAACCTGTTCCAGTGTCTCACCACCCTCACAGGAAATAATTTCTTCCTAATATCTAATCTAAATCTACCCTCTTTCACTTTAAAGCCATTACCCCTCCTCCTATCACTACATGCCCTTGTAAAAAGTCCCTCTCCAGATTTCCTGTAGGCCCCCTTCAGGTACTGGAAGGCTGGAGGTCTCCCCGGACCCTTCTCTTCTCCAGGCTGAACAGCTGCAACTCTCCCAGCCTCTTTTCATAGGAGAGGTGCTCCAGCCCTCTGATCATTTTCGTGGCCATCCTCTGGATTTGCTCCAACAGGTCCATGTCCTTCTTATATTGGGGGCCCCACAGCTGAACGCAGTACTCCAGGGGAGTTCTGCATACTATCACATGCAGCATAAACTCTTGATATTTCAGCTGAAAATGAGGAAATATCTGAGGAAAGGATAGGAGGAAGAATCTTTCGGGCTCTAAAGGCAGACAGAGATGGAGTGGGTGTTTCTATTTAAGGTATGAAACATTAATGGTGTTAAATGTGGGCCAAGCATCAATTGTGTAAGCAGGGATAAAGGTACATGCATGCTTTTAAAACTGTTTTGAAATGTATCAAAAGGCTATTCCAAAAGCTATATGGCAGAAACAAGACTGTTTTCAATTCTGCTTCCAAAACCTTCTGGTTCTGTATAGGTGTTCACACTTGTCTGTGCTTGGAAAAGCCTGTGATTGCTAGTGTTCCCATCATCTGGTCCCACAGCTACAGATCTTTTCTAATTTTTGTATTATTTTATTTATTTTATTGTTTCATTTTTAAGCTTTTCTGTTAGTCAATAAGAACAAAATTGTTTTCTTTTCTCCTGGATAAAGTCATTGAGCTACTTGAAAAAACATACAATTTAATCAATTCACTGGAAATAAAGTGTGCTTTTATAAGCAACACTGCATTATTTGACTGATGTTAATGAATGAAAAGTTCTGAAACATTTAATAAGAGCATTTGGTTTGGCTTAAAAATCCTTTGATTATGCTTTGCATCTGCTGTGTAATCAACAAAGGAGGCACTACCTATCGTAACTGACAGAGGACATTGTTAACAAGTCATTATTAAAATTATCTCCTACAGTCTTAAAAGTTAATCTTCATAGTTCTGAGAAAATGAGTCACATAAAAAAATCTACATATAGAGCAAACACAACATGATCCAAACTAAAAATAAAGATATTGAACATTTGATTTTGGTTTTAAAAAACATTGTGTACAACCATTCACAAAAATCTTAACAAAAAAAAAAAATGTTGGTTTACAGACTTTCTTAAAATAGTTAATTTTTAGTATTCATGGTATATAATTCACTCAGTTTTGATTCTTATGTTCATAATGTTGGTCAATCAAGGAGCAGAGTACTACTATCTTACTTTTGTAAGTAACAGAGCGTGAATGGTGAACATATAATTATGTATTCATTCTGCAGTGAGCTGAATCAATATACAACTGTGACCACTATATATGTTCTTGATTAAATAGTATATGTTACTGTACAGCCCATGATTTCAGTGTAAATCCAAAATCCCCTCTGGTTATGTCAGCATTTTAACATGAAAAGAAAGAGACAGTTTTGACTTTTTCATTCTGTATTTTCCTGTTTCAAGAATTGGATAGATAACAGGAAAAGAGTATTTGTAAATATTTCTCTGAAGAAAATCTGTTCATCTGATTTTATGGTATTTTCTAGGCTTTTTGTTTTATGCTGTTTGTGAACATTTGTGTGCCCAGTTTCTAAGAACTGTTGTGGAAAGAGAACAAACAGCAAGATGAGCAATACTATGACCTGACAAACAATGATGTTAATATGGATTCTCTCAAGTATTCTCTCAAGATTTTGATGGCCTTCTTGAATCTCTTTTTTTTGGTTTAGAAAGTTATGTTGGTGAAGAAACAATATTCTCTGACTTGGATGAGCCTCATACAAAATAAAGATCAAATTACAAAAATATGACTTTCAAGAAAGAATAATTACTGCAGGAAGTTCACAAGCAATCCACAGAGAGCAAGATGCTATTACATAAGTTTAATCGGTCCTCAGCATTTGTGGCAATCGAAGCAAGTAAACTGGCAACTTACAAAAAAAAAGGAGAGATTAACTGTGTAATTATAATTATTACGAGTAGTTTTTATAGAATTTTCTCATTTCATTACGTATAATTTCTAATTAAAATGTAAATGCTCACCAAAAAACAATGCATACTGGAGTAAGTAGAAGATACTGGAGTAAGTAGACCAAAGATACATCCTCATAGCTTCTCTTTGTTATTAGTTTTAGACTAGTCTGTGTCTCTGAAAGGAACATCAGAAATGTGCAGCATCAGGTGCACGTATCTTATCAGCCAACACATGATGAATGAATAGACAGACTGTAATAGCTGTAATGCTTGCAACAACACCATCTGCTCTGCTTTTTCTGCAGACCTCTTTGATAAGAGAGCAGCAACTGTGTAACTTTATCTACTGAGCTTCTAATTGAGGAATGCATTAGCAAGTGCTAAAATTATTAGGGACTTAAATCTGAGGGATTTGAACTGTACTTTAATGTATTCCTAAGTATTTTAAAGAAACTACAGGGAAGCTGCAAAAAGAACACATAGTATAAAAAGTATAAGTGTGTGCCACCCAAACAAACAGGTCTAACATCACTCCAAATATTCTTAAATACCAGATAATCCACATGAGAGGAAACCCATGCAAATACCTCAGCTACAGGAGAAAAATAAATAGGAAAAAAATGAGCAGATGCTTTCATTCATTGCTGAGATCCAAAATTACAGGAGACACTGCTTTACTCATTCTGGTGCTCATGTAGCTGGTTTTGGTTCAGTCTTCAAACAACAGATTCCCTGAAAATTTTGGCTTTCTAGAAGACAAGCTCTATGACTGAAAATAGTTACAGAATGGCTGTTAAAGTGGAATAAATTTATTAAATGTAAAATCTAAGCAAAAGTTTTAAAAGTATCCTTTCATATATAGTGTTTTTTAATAATAAAAAAAAAACAACAAAAAACCCAACATCTAACACAGAACTTGTCAAACAGATCAAACGCCCACCTATTTCAGATTTTGTAGTGAAGAGTCTGCTAGGGATTCTAGAAGAAAGGCCTTACTAGACAAATACGGATTATTGCTCTGCAGAGAAAGACTTCAGTAGAAATTTGTGTTTTCTACATTTTACAGCAGATGGATAGATTTATTTTGTCCACAATATATTTAATACATTTTGACCTTAAAATCAAGTTTGGTAATGAATTTTGAAATTAATTTTGTATTCAGCAAATCAGTTTTTGTATTTTTTTTTTTTTACATTTTATTGGATGTTCTCTTCTCCTGGTGCATGTACAGGAAAAAAATAGGCACCCAGCTCACTGTCTATTCATCTCTTGTAATTCAGCAGTTTCATATCTGCTTACATCTCAGATGATTATGCTTAGGCACTTAATTTATTTCAAATTATTCATCCAAATATTCTATCAGCCTTCTATCCATAACCGCTTCTGTTTATCCAATTATATATCCAAACTTTTTTTTTATTATTCGTAAGCAATCTTTGTTTTTTCACTTTTTGAGGGGTACAGATTAAATACCTGCCCCTTCAGGTTCCAGGTCAACATTTTCATCAGACTTTGATAATGTTTTCGTAGTGCAGAACTTCAGTTTTGCAACATGATGGAGGAAGATGGTCTGTCAAATATAGACATTGATGAGGGCCCCTTAAACTTTCTAATTGTGAAAACCGCTCAAAGGCTAAAGTTGGATGATTTCCCCAACATAGGTGGAACTGAAAAGGAAGGTTGAGGAGGGGAAAGGGAGAAGCAGGTCAGAGATAATACATCATTAATTGATGGCAAATCCCAAACCATCTAAACCTAGAAGGCCAATGGCATCCTGGGGTGTATTAGAAGGGGTGTGGTTAGTAGGTCGAGAGAGGTTCTCCTCCCCCTCTACTCTGCCCTGGTGAGGCCGCATCTGGAGTATTGTGTCCAGTTCTGGGCCCCTCAGTTCAAGAACGACAGGGAACTGCTAGAGAGAGTCCAGCGCAGAGCCACGAAGATGATTAAGGGAGTGGAACATCTCCCTTATGAGGAGAGGCTGAGGAAGATGGGTCTCTTTAGCTTAGAGAAGAGGAGACTGAGGGGTGACCTCATTAATGTTTATAAATATGGAAAGGGCAAGTGTCATGAGGATGGAGCCAGGCTCTTCTCAGTGACATCCCTTGACAGGACAAGGGGCAATGAGTGCAAGCTGGAACACAGGAGGTTCCACATAAATATGAGGAAAAACTTCTTTACAGTGAGTGTAACTGAACACTGGAACAGGCTGCCCAGAGAGGTTGTGGAGTCTTGTTCTCTGGAGACATTCAAAACCTGCCTGGACTTGTTCCTGTGTGATATGATGTAGGTAATCCTGCTCCGTCAGGGGGATTGGACTAGATGATCTTTCGAGGTCCCTTCCAATCCCTAATATTCTGTGATTCTATGATTCTGTAAACCACAACACGGAGCAACCTAACAATATTATCCACATATTCCCGGGTAAGGGATATTACCAGGAGGCTCCCTAGACTAATTCAACCCTCTGATTATTACCCATTACTGGTTGTCCAGGTTGGCAGTGATGAGGTTGATGAAAGAAGCCCTAGGGCAATCAAAAAGGATTTCAAAGCACTGGGACAAGGGCAGAGGCGGTGTTTTCCTCGATTCCTCTTGTGGCAAGCAAGAATGCCAAAAGGAACAGGAGAACCCACCTGATCAACACGTGGCTTAAAGACTGGTGCCATCGGTGGATTTTGGCTTATTCAATCATGGGGCGGTTTATACAACACCAGGCCTACTTGAGACAGATGGAGTTTACCTGTCTAATAGGGGCAAAAGGATTCTAGCCTTTAAGTTGGCAGGGCTGATTTAGAGGGCTTTAAAAAAGGCTTGAAGGGGGAGGGGGATAAAACCTGTCTTGCTGAAAAAGAGCCTAGAGGTGGAATGCCAGAGTTGGGGGAGGAACCAATAGCCCTGCTGAAGTGCATCTACACCAAGGCACGCAGCATGGGTAACAAACAGGAGGAGCTGGAGGTCATTGTTCAGCAGGAGAGATATGACGCAGTCGTCATCACGGAAACGTGGTGGGATGACTCGCATGACTGGAGTGCTGTAATGGATGGCTACAAGCTTTTCAAAAGGGACAGGAGAGGAAAGAGAGATGGTGGGGTGGCTCTTTACATTAGGGAGGATTTTGACTGTATAGAGCTAAAGGATAGTGATGATAAGGTTGAGTGCCTATGGGTAAGAATCAGGGGGACGGCCAGCAAGGCAGATATCCTGATGGGAGTCTGTTATAGACCACCCAACCAGGATGAAGAGGCAGATGAACTATTCTACAAGCAGCTGGCTGATGTCTCATGATCGATAGCCCTTGTTCTAGCAGGAGACTTTAACTTGCTAGATGTCTGCTGGAAACTCAACTCAGTGGAAAGGAGGCAGTCTAGTAGATTCCTGGAGTGTGTGGAAGATAACTTCCTAACTCAATTGGTTAGTGAGCCCACGAGGGGAGGTGCCCCGCTAAACCTGCTGTTTACAAACAGAGAAGGTCTGGTGGGAGATGTGGTGGTTGGAGGCCATCTTGGGGAAAGAAGGCAGGGGGTCAACAAAACCTCTGCCTTGGGCTTCTGGAGGGTGGACTTTGGCCTATTTAGGACACTGGTTCAGAGAGTCCCATGGGAAATAATTCTTGATAACAAAGGGGTCCAGGGAAGCTGGACATACTTTAAGAAAGAAATCTTAAAGGTGCAGGTGCATGCAATCCCCATGATCCAAAAGACGAGTTGTGGGGGAAAAAGTCTAGCTTGGTTGAACAGGGAGCTTTCACAGGAACTTAGGGAAAAAAAGAAGGTTTATGATATTTGTAAAAAGGGGCAGGGAATTCAGGAAGAGTACAAGGATGTTGTTAGGTCATGTAGAAAGAAAGTTAGAAAGGTGAAAGCTCAACTAGAACTCAATATAACCACTGCAGTAAAAGATAATAAAAAGTGGTTTTATAAATACATAAACAACAAAAGGAGATCAAAGGAATATCTCCACTCTTTATTGGATGCAGGGGGGAACATTGTGACCAGGGATGAGGAAAAGGCTGAGGTGCTTAATACGTTTTTTTGCCTCAGTCTTTCACAGTAAGACCGGTTATCCTCAGGGCAACTGCCCCCCTGAGCCAGTAGAGAGGGACGGGGAGCAGAATAGACTCCCTATAATTCAAGAGGAAGTAGTTAGCGACCTGCTGTGCCACTTGGATGCTCACAAGTCTATGGGACCAGACGGTATCCACCCAAGGGTACTGAGGGATCTTGCGGAAGAGCTTGCTAAGCCACTCTCCATCATTTATTATCAGTCCTGGCTAACTGGGGAGGTCCCAGATGACTGGAGGCTGGCCAACAAAATGCCCATCCACAAGAAGGGCCAGAAGGAGGATTCCGGGAACTACAGGCCTGTCAGCCTGACCTCGGTACCCGGCAAGATCATGGAACAGATCATCTTGAGTGCGATTACACAGCACATAGAGGACAACCAGGGGATCAGGCCTAGTCAGCATGGGTTGAGGAAAGGCAGGTCCTGCCTGACCAACCTGATTTCTTTTTATGACCAGGTGACCCACCAGGTGGTTGAGGGAAAGGCTGTGGATGTAGTATACTTGGACTTCAGCAAAGCCTTTGATACTGTCTCCCACAACATTCTCCTGGGTAAGCTGGCAGCCCACGGCTTGGACAGGTGCACTCTTTACTGGGTTAAGAACTGGCTGGGTGGCCGGGCCCAGAGAGTGGTGGTGAATGGTGCTGCATCCAGTTGGCATCCAGTCACTAGTGATGTCCCCCGGGGCTCAGTACTGGGCCCAGTCCTGTTTAATATCTTTATTGATGATTTGGATGAGGGTATTGAGTGCACCTTCAGTAAATTCGTGGACAACACTAAGTTGGGTGGGAGTGTTGATCTGAGTGGGTAGGAAGGCTCTGCAGAGGGATCTGGACAGGTTAAATAGATGGGCCGAGGCCAATGGCATGAAGTTCAACAAGGCCAAGTGCCAGGTCCTACACTTTGGCCACAACAACCCCATACAGCGCTACAGGCTGGGGGAAGAGTGGTTGGAAAGCAGCCTGGTGGAAAAGGACCTGGGTGTATTGGTGCACAGCCAGCTGAACATGAGCTAGCAGTGTGCCCAGGTGGCCAAGAAGGCCAATGGCATCCTGGCGTGTATCAGGAATAGCGTGGCCAGCAGGACTAGGGAAGTAATTGTCCCCCTGTACTCGACACTGGTGAGGCCACACCTCAAGTACTGTGTCCAGTTCTGGGCCCTGCACTTCAAGAAAGACGTTGAGGTGCTGGAGCAAGTCCAGAGAAGGGCAACAAGGCTGGTGAAGGGTCTAGGAGGTATGTCCTATGAGGAGTGGCAGAGGGAACTGGGATTGTTTACTCTGGAGAAAAGGAGGCTGAGGGGAGACCTTATTACTCTCTACAGCTACCTGAAAGGAGGTTGTAGCGAGGTGGGGGTCGGCCTCTTCTCCCAGGCAACTAGTGACAGGACTAGTGGACACAGCTTCAAGCTGTGTCAGGGGAGGTTCAGGTTAGACATTAGAAAAAATTTCTTCACAGAAAGGGTTATTAAGTATTGGAATGGGCTACTCAGGGAGGTGGTGGAGTCACCATCTCTGGATGTGTTTAAGAAAAGACTGGATGTGGCACTTAGTGCCATGGTCTAGTTGACACAGTGGTGTTAGGTCAAAAGTTGGACTCGATGATCCCAGAGGTCTCTTCCAACCTAGTTGATTCTGTGATTCTGTGATATGGAATGATACAATGCTACCCTGTAAAGCATTTCTGCTATTATAAAAATCCCTGCTATTGCATAAGCACTTAGGCTTTATCAAAAAAAGATAAGTGAAGGAGTTAGAATGAATCCTCTGAACATGTATTCATAAGAGCTTACTGAAAATGCATTGCAACTTCCATCAGCTGTCTCTGCCAAACTCAATAATCAAAACAATGTGGTATGGTCAATTTGTGCACGAGAGCTCTTTTGTGGAGTACTTTTTATGCCTGCAGGGAGCTGAGTGACCACAGCTACCAATCAACAGTAGATGTAATAAAACGTCCTAACATTGCTTTTCTCTACAGCAAGACAACATGCTACAGACAATACTAGCAAGATTGCTAGGTTTTCTCTGCATTGTTCCAAAAACAACGGTTGAAATTGAATGTAAGCAGAAAAAATGTCAATGGAAATGCAAGAATGAAATGTTGCATTACTCTCTCATTTTTAACTAATCTGTCAAACTGTTTTCATCCTGTGCCAGTCTAATTCAACCATAAAAAGATTATAGGACACAAATTCCTGAATATATATTTACTTGTTCTTACTAAGCATGCACTTCTTGGTTCTCCTTTGAAAATCAGTCCCTACTACATCTCATGTATACAGACCCACTGTACAGAATTATTCAGCCCTGATGAAGACAAGAATAAAAAGTGTCACAGATCTCAAAGAAGGATTCAGGAGAAAAAGATAATTGCTGACAGAGGAACTCAGACTTAACATTTATGTCGTGAACTAGAAATTTCAGAAATGTAGATTTCTGTCTCACTGCTCCCAAATTTCATTTCTTCACAATTTTCATTTTATTTTCATTTCAGATAGACTATTTAGATAGATTGTTGCTTACTTAGTCTGTTTAGAGGGCGTGTTCACATTTTTAAAAGAGAAACATTGTGAATTTTAAAATAATGAAAAATAAGCTACTTATTTTTTCCCTCAGACATTTCCTATTTCTTGTGGATGATATGCCTAAGACTTGTCTGATTGCATTTGTAGCATTTTTTTAATAATCTAGGAGAAAAAATGGAATACAAAAAACATGCTTCCTGATTATTATAGCTCCAAGATACCACAGCCTTAACATGGCTTGTCTCTGGTGTGTTGGCTTTAGATCATTTGAATGTGTTTTTGTTTTTCATGGTTTTTTTTCCTCATGCATTAACTTTCAAAGAAGAAATACCTCAGTAAGCAATATGGAAATTTCAATGTGATTGGCTGCAGGTTTGATGCTTGGCTAATACCATTTCTATACCTTTTGCAGTTGGTGCACCATTCTTGTCTTTTCTGATTGTGCCTCCGCTATCAAGCCTGTCTATTATTTCTCTCCCAACACTTATTATAAACATGAGGTAAGAGAGATAGAAAGAGCTTTCCCAAACAGATGAATCTGTAAAAATTTTAAAGTAGGTTTTAATTGGCTAAATATGTTACTTTTGATTTTTAGAAAGTGTACTACATATTTCAGTCCCTCCATGGAACTGGATTGGTTGTTTTTTACAAATTGAGAATATCTCCATATGTTTAGGACAATATCTTCATAGGTTTACGACAAAATAAATCAGAAAAGGGATATCAGAAGGATTCATACCCCTCTTATGTTTGACACAAGATATGTGACACACCTCTGCAGATATTTGCCTAGTTTCCTTCAAAACGTCTAAAGCCAGAAGCTTCAGAAACCCATTCTGCACAAAAGAACCACCCTCTGCTTCTCCAGATGAGGGTTGGCTGGATGCAGTACAGGAGTCATTACTAGCAGCAATCAGAAGGGACAATTATTACAGTAGAAGATAAAATGTAATCCCCCATGATGTCATCCAGAGTGTTATTGGAACTACTGTGTCGTGTTTATATAATCCTGATGAACATAATTTAAAGAAAGTAATGTTGTTATGTTTAAAATATTATGGGGGGTCTTGAGTGTAAGGTAAATGTCATTATTTTCAGTGAAGTTCTTCCAAACCGAAAAGTCTGCACAATACATGTTCAAATATCACACTATTATTTTTCTTCAGTTATGTAATCTGCAAATGGCTAAACAACAACATTTTCTTTCAGATAGGTTGCTTCTAATCTTCTAACTTTTGTGCCAAGTTTCGGTAGTCTGCAATTTTTTAGAACCTTAGAATAACAGGGTTTATAATGGAAACACTGACACTCTTGTGGCTCTAAATGTGCCAGCTACTGCTATAACAATCAGTAGATAATTACTTTTAACTTTCCACTCAGTGAATTAGGACAGATGAAATTTTTCATTAAACAATGATTTTTACTGTGAGAAAGTCCATGTTCATTTCAGGACATGTCCACAATAATAAACTAACTGCATCTTGGTCTGTGATTTCTCAATATTTTTTGTTATTGGTTATTTTTTAATTCAGGAAGACTAGCATGAATGAAAATATTTAGAATGAAAGGCCGGATAGCTAACTGTAGCTCACTTATCCATTAAACACAACCCATCAGTGTAGTGTGCACAGGTCAACATGAAGAGCTGAAATGAACTGTGATATGACGAATCAACTCATGTGGAGAGGAGCTTGCAGATGCTCTCAAGAAGATCTTAAGGCAGCTTCATATCTAGTACCTTCCTACTGAACGTCAGCATGGATTCTCATTTAGGAAAAAAAAATAATTCAAACCATGCTATATATCTGAAAGCATGAATATCACCTAATCATCTATTTTATTTTATAGGAATACTGATTTCTAATAATTTTATTTTTATTAGGAATGAAAATAGCTAACCCACCACCACCGCAAAAACAGTGATTATCAAGATCATGTTATGAATTATAACTTTGAAAATATTTCACTATAGTTAAGTAGTCATTATTATGGTAAATTACATCAGAAGGAGCGAATTTAGCAAAATACCTTCTATTGCTACTACTACTTTCGTTAATCAACCAGTGGTCAGAATATTTTCTTCTGGGTGTTAATTTAAACCACAGGATAATGACTATTTAAACCACGCCAGGTGGTGATTTCTTTCATCATGAGAGGTGTTCAACATTCTAGCTAGAAAAACTTCCTTTTTAATAAAATTTTCAGAGAGCAGAAGTGAAATCATTAGATAATTCTTCATTATTGTTTTGCTTCCCACTGTTGTTTTCTAACAAATCAAATCATGACTCCTTGAAAGCCTCCAGGAGTGTTGAGGTCAGGGAAAAAAGAAGAAATACGCAAATGCTATATAGTCACATCTACTGTTTTCTGCTTTCTTATGTACTGATACTAGGTGGCATGCAGCAGCCCAGAGCTACTAAAGAATAATTACTCTAGATACAGATAAAATGATCTTGCGTTTTCACTAGTTTAGGAATGCAATTCTGTATTTAGCCCTATTAGCAAATTTTTAATAATTTATATTGAGCTCCTGTCTGTCAATTTAAAATCATATATCATTTAAATCACTTAGACTTAAATTTAAGAGGTCTCAAAATGCTTAAAAAGAACAGCTGCTCCTATTATAATCTAGTTTTATTACTCTTCCTACCTCCAAACAAAATAAAAAAGGTTTCTCTATTTCATCCTCAAATCCCACCCATCGTTTTTTCAATTAATATTTCTTAAAATGAGATATGAACACAGTGACTGGAAAAACATTGCAATGAGTTCAGGAATCAGACTAAGTCAAATTGGGATTGCTAGACGAAGGACTGAAGAAATGGTGATAACAGAACTGGAAAACTGACTAATTTGTCAATACACAGCTGAGACTGAAAGTTACTGTGCCATTTAATTCACTAATTAATCATACCTTCAGTCACACTGCACTCAGCCTTGGTTTCCATTTTCTTCTTTGCATTTTGTGGATACAGTATGATCTCCTGCAAGGTATCCAGTAGGTTTTTAAGAGACTATAATTCCATCATTAACTTTTCAGTTACACAGTCCCTCATGACTCATTCTTTTATTTTTTTTCCCCTTTTCTTCCTCACTTGCTCTGCTCTACTAAATCTCCAATCTATAAAGTTATATATATCTGAGAAAAGTTCTCTTATCCAGACATTCAAATTGGAAAAGAAGGATTTTTCTGTGTTCATCAAATCACAGATACTATAACCATTACTAAAAAGAAAATTAAAAAAAAAGAAGAAAATGTCTGGCCCTTAAAAACAGAATAGAAATTTTACTCTTTTTTTTTCCCTCTAATACATCAGAAATCAAATTAACTTTTTTTAATCCATGTGTGGGTCTGAACCTTTTTAACTACATCACATGAAGTCTGGATAAAATAACCTACTTTCACAAAATGGATAGAGTAAATTTAGGATTATATACCCTCTCTAGTTTAATGAGGAATATATATATGCAACAGGAAATTTTCAAGAAGGGCAAAGAACTTCCTGAGAGAAGAAGAATTTTTCTTTTTGGACAGTACTCTTCCCATAATATTGGAGCAGCACAAGCCACCTTTCATTGGTAACAAAGGAATAGGACCAATATATGTGTTTCAAATGAGCGAATGAGCTGCCGCAGGAGTGCTATAAGGTTTTGGTAGGCGTGTATTTCATCCTATTTAATTTCTCTGGAAGGTTAATTTGTAAACTAGTTTCACCCAGACATGTAAAGAGCATGGGAAAGAGCATGAGATATTTTTGCTTTCTGTTGCTTATGAAATGCCTTGAGAAGAATGAGTCATTTGAGATAATGTTCTTTCAAGTTATCTTCATGAGATACTAGATGTTTTTTCATTAAATTGTCATCTCATCAAGGCAATTACTTACCCTAGACAAGCAGATAAAACCCTGTTGCTGCCTTTTGTTTGTTTGCTTGTTATAGTTGATAAAGTAGATCATGTGGTCTCCACACAACCTACTGCCCATGAGGTCCTTTCTCACTCTACTAGACCACAGGGAGTCATTAATGTTGGCTTGCCTGGTTTGTCAGAGAAAGTAAAGAATGATAATTGCCCACACTCTTTGCTTCCTCTGTGTTTTTCCCAATGAATCACTGAAGTTGATCCCTGATATTTTAACTCAGGTAATCACATTACACTGATATTCTCCTCACATATACGTAAATGATTCCCGAGGCTTATGGACTAAAACCAGAATGTAACTTGATTTTCATAAAATGGTAAGTGTATTGACCTGTTGATTAAGAAGCTCTGATCTTGCTATGGAAGTTGAGAAACATTGTGTCTTAAATGTTCGAAAGCACCTGAAAATTAAAAGGGGAATGGTAAACTTTTCTAAGTCTTTTGTCAGACTCCAGAGAGATTTATGATGCTTAATATCTAAGAAAAGGAACACAGTCCATAAACTAAGTTATAATACTTAATTATATTAGGATGAGTTACATCTCTGTGCACCTTTTCTTAACTCTGCAGTAGCTTAAAATCATGCTTATAGTGATAAAATAATCATTAAACTAACTCAATTTCCAATTAAATCATTTGTGTTAATTGAGTGATTTTTGGCAAGCAAAGTGCTATACTTGTTAAAAGATTATATTTGGTGAAATAATTTCACACTTGTCATCTTTTTAACTGCAGGTATGTAACACCTATGAGGATTTACAGTTGTGACTTCCGTTGAAGTTGATACTTCCCAAACTTGATTTATTCGTTTATATTAAGTTTAACTTACGAGCACAGTGCTATGAATACATATTCTGGGTCTTAGGTAGATTATCAGATATACACAGTTTGTAAAACAGATGTGTAAAATCTCTGTCTTGAAGACATTTGATTTTCAGTTTAACTCAAAGATGTATGCATAGGTGCCTTTCTCCTTTTGTACTAATGTGAACAGTGGCATTTCAACTGATACTGGCATGAAAAGGATCAGACGTAACGAAACTTAAACTATCAGGCTGTCACACAACATTTCCTCTTTCTCTGTGATAAAACAGCATAATAAAGCTGAAAGAGAGGGTGGAAATAATACAGAAAATTACTCTAAGTTTACATTTGACTACTGTTGCTAACTCAGCTCTTTTACAAACAAAATAAATTAAAACCAAAGTAAGTGTTGCTATCAAACATTTGGAATCTCAATGGATAAAGATAGTTCTCAAAGGTTAATAAAGACTACTTGTAATGGAAAGTGATATTGTGCAACTGTTATTCAGCAGTGGATAAAAATGAAACAGACATGAACAAATAACATACAGAGTATGTTACTACATTTTCATAATGCAGTTTAATTTTGTAGTCCGTCAACAATAAAAGTAAGTGATTCAATTTTAATAAAAAAAAATGGAGTTAAAGTGAATGAAATATCTTACTTTTACAGCCGTGGGAACAATTCATAACGTAGCAAATGCAAGTGCAATAATAAGTTATGAGAGTAAGACTGACAGGAAAGAAATAATTTTATAGTGTTAAGATTGTACAAAAAATAGAACTGAATTAAACCCATTAGTGGAATAACATCAGCCCGTACTTGAAATTACATTAACAAAATTATATATATGCTGAATTATCATTACAAATTAATTTATTTTTCCTTCTCTCTTTTATATATGTATGTGTATTGGGTTTACCTGGCAAGGTTTTGGTAGCAAGGGAGCTGGAGAAGTGGCTTCTGTGAGAAGAGACCAGGGGCTGCCCATGTCAGACAGAAGCATTTCCAGCCAGCTCCAAAATGGACCTGCTGCTGCCCAAAGCTGAGTCTCTCAGTGACGTGGGTGGTGCCTCTGTGATAACATATTTCAGAAAGGGTAAAAACCACTGTGCAGCAACTGTGGGAGAGAGAGGAGTAAAACAAATGTGAAAGAAACAGCCCTGCAGACACAAAGATCAGTGAAGAACAAGGGGGAGGAGGTGCTCCAGGTGCTGGAGCAGAGATTCCTTTGCAGCCCACAGTGAAGACCACGGTGAGGCAGACTGTCCCCCTGCAGCTCATGGAGGGACGTATTGGAGCAGATATTCACACTGCAGCCTGTGGAGGACTCCATGATGGGGCAGGTGGATGCATCCTGAAGGAAGTTGTAGCCTATGGAAAGCTCACGCCGGAGCAGGCTCCTAGCAGGAGCTGTGGCCCATGGACAGGAGCCTATGCAGGAGCAGGTTTTCTGTCAGGATTTGTGGCCCATGGGGGACCCACACTGGAGCAGTGTGTTTCTGAAGGACTGAACCCTGTGAAAAGGACATGTGATGGAGCAGCTGATTAAGGACTCTATCCCGTGGGAGGGACCCCACAACTCTTCACCTAGTGCAGTCAGTGATATCATGCAGATTTGCTTTGGCACAATTAATTTCATTCCAAATTCCATGTGGAATTTGAAACATTTTACAGCTAACAAGTCCAGAGATTCTTAAACTTCTGTACAGTTCCTGGAAACCATAGCCTGCATCAGACATGGGTAAAATAGGTAAGTGCTCTGGACAGAAAATCAGTGGTAGTGGTAGAATTACATTCTTAAGTACAACAAATAGATGTTCTGTATACATCTACCTGGCTAAATAAAAAATTTAAGAAGGTAAGTGGGGCAAGCTTGGGCACTGGATGCCAGCTCATCCAAACTGCTTATTTTTTGCTCCAAGACTCTTGTTTCTACCACCTCAACGGCATGTCTTCATAACAAAATTTAGGCATGATTCTTGGCAGGACTGTAGCTCCCTACAAGAACTTCTTCCAAAAGGCAATACTAGTGCTGTAGCACCATACTGGGCTGCTGAAACAGTTTTCTAGCACTATTCCAGGAGGCTTTGTCACTGTTCATGTCTTGAATGATGACACATCTTCAAATTAGTGCTATAAAGCACTAGGCTGGCACATTCTTGCAGGCACTTTGAAGTGAGAAAAAACACACAAAAATTACAGTTTGCGTCTTAAGTCCACAGGACCTAGAGACAAAAGCAATGTTGTGTGACATAACCAGCTCACACGAGCCATAAAATGTGAGAGTCAGCATGTGCTAGCTGGACTTTTGTATTTACTTGTTAGGCTAATTAGAAACAGTCTTGTGCTCATTTCACATGCACTCAAAATGTATGAAAGCATGTGAGTGCATTAGTGGCTGGCAGATCTGCTCCATCACACACACTTTTTGGAACTTATTCTGGGCATAAATTAAAGCACACAGGGCCTCATAGGCTCCACTGATCTACACCCTCAAGCTCTGATCTCCCAGCTGCTGTAGGAATGAAAAACCATGCAGGAAACAGAGACAGAGAGAGAATGGGGAAAGAGATTCCCCTCATCTCCTCTCTTCCTGGTTGGCAGCATTATGCTTGTTTGGGCATTTCTGAATTTGTGCACTTTGCAGTGGCAGAGATAGGGTCAACCTGACTGGTGCTGTGTGGACAGCTAATGTGATCAAAGGCACCTAGTGTTGCAGCCAAGGAACTTGCTTGGTCTCAGTTCTTTATGAAGAGCCATACTCAGGGAGCTGCCCTGAGGCTACCGCAGAACTAAACGTTACTGATTCATGAATTGAGGACAGCAAAAAGGAATATTAGCTACTTTGCAAAGACTTATTTAATCAACTCTACTAAGTCTAAAAGGCAGCAAAAATACTTGCAAGCGCAAGAGCTAGTTTTTAGCCAAGTATCTCATGCTATATAAAATGTCAGCTCTGTTTGGCTCAAGTACTAATAAAAGCATTGTAAAATGCTTGTTTCGTCTGTCAGACATATGGATAACATGAAATTGTTCTTGTGAAAGGCAGACCAATATGCCACCACTAATATGCAGAAGAACTTTGATGGAGTGCTCTAATGAACTGCTCTTTTTCCCTACAGATATCATTTCAGGGATGTAACGTCCTCTCAACCTCTGGAGTACTCTATCCATACTATAGCTTCTACTCAGAAAATGGGATGCTGGTCTCTGTGGCAAAAGACATAAGTTATTTATTCCCAGTTACACTGCTACAGTGAAAGCACAATTGAACTTGATGGTATAAACATCTCTATAGAATAAAAATCTGTGGGCACTCTTGTCTAATTTCCTTTTCTCTTCAAGAAACAAAGTAAAGAATTCAAAAATAAAATAACAGTTACTTGGGCCTTAACTTATTTAAACCTGAAAATCTGTAGGCACTCTCTCTATATATAAAAAATTGAACAAGCCATCACGTTTTAATGTTCTCCAGTTCAGCCTTCCCACGCCCTGAGTTTGCAGGATCAGAGACCATCTTTCTTTTGATCAATCTCTATCCTCCTGAGAAATTTTTGAACCTCTCATGACATCTTCGGATTAAACTGTTGTTAATTCCTCCTTTTGCAGTCACATGAAAAGTCATTGCTTTATAACATGCTATTTTATCAATCTGCTGGAATTTCTGTATTTCAAATAAGTACAAGATATAGATTTGCATTTTTATACCTTTTACATTTTGGAAAATATTTTTATTTTCTGTAAAGTATCATATCACCATTTTTTCCTTCCACTGTAAAGATATTAACCTCTAAAATGCTAATATACTTATATTTGGTATATGTATTTAAATAACTTTATAAAATGGGAAATTTAATAAGCTGAATCAGATTTTCTCAATATCTTCCAATATTGTGATACATCAGAATAAAACACTGATAAAAATGTGCATTCATTATTTCACTCCCTTTCTCGTTATTCTAAACACATATTCTTGCTGCTCTGTTGCCTTCTGATTTAAACCTTTCTGATTAATGCAAACTCAGCAGCCAAGGTGTATACAGTTTACCTAATGCAACACTTACCCAAATGAACACATTTTGTAGGCATTCTTTATGCAATTAGATACCAGACACACTGTAAAAGGGGAAATTCCTAAATGGTGATCTGGAGGAAAGAATACAGGTTCTGTTACTTGGGATCACTATTCACTGATATTTGGATGTACAAAAACTGATAGGCATTAATGACACTTCAAAGAAACCGAAAAAATTCCAGGATCTAGCCATGAAAGATTATTAGAGGACCATAAATAAGCCTGTGACTGAGATGCTTTATCAATTTCAAGATCCATCATCTTATTCAACTAAAAGCAGCATCAAATACCTTTGGGAGAAAAATTTCTGCCCTGTTGTAATTCTTTCCATTTCAGAAAATCTCTTTGTGCTCTTTCCCTTCAATTTCCACCTCTTGCAACAGTATATATTTATCACTTCTCCCCTACTTTAGATTTTCTGGGTCTTGATTTAAGGATAAAATCTTACTCCATGGATAGTGATATTGCTAGGTTATTATGACCTGGGTTTAAAGGTGATTCCAGACTTATTAATTAGTCCTGCAGGCACTGTTGAACTGAAGCACTTGATTTCTCTCAAAAAATATGTGATAAAAATGAGAAGTTATCTCTGGTATATAACTCCCCTGCAGTATAATAAGACGTTATGTGATACATATATTTTAATAGCATATAAAATATGTAATGATATCATTTTTGAACACCTCTAATTCTTCAGTACTATCTTTTACATTGTGAATATAGATACATAGCCTATATTCTCTACCTGACCACCTGGGCTAACATTTGCTTTTCAACAGGAGTGCAGTGAACATTCTGTGTTTCAAACTCACATACATGCATGTGCTTATCACTTCTCTTGTGTACTGTAAAGGGTACAGTAATGAGATATGAAGATCTTGCATGTATGTATGTTTTTTTCCATAGGAAGGACACATTTTGTGGCACTACACAAAAATGTACCTCTAATTTTTTGTAGATGCTTTTGTGGCCCTAAGGCTCTGATCACTTTAAGTATCATAGGCATATCATAATCCCCCTCCCCCTCCAAAAAGACATAAAACAATGGAAAAAAATCTGTCAGATGCAGTACTATACCAAACATAAACAATGTATCCTTCTTAGATGACAAACTAGCTAAATATAAAAATAAAAATATTCTGACAAACATTTCAGACAGGAAAAAAACAAGAAGGCGAGTTGCACAGTCACCCTTTTCTGCCATAATAGACCTGTACCTTTCCCTGGCTGGCTTAGTTTCTACAATAAAGTTTTTATATGTTCACATATAACCAAAATGCCCTAGCTGAATTAGATTTTCACATTTCTCCATCCAAATTAAGACAGCAAAATTCATTACAGACTGAAGCCAGCTCAGCTTCTGTGTGTACCTTTTCACCTTGGTGATGTATTGTTCATCTCTGATATTAACCTATTGATTATTTGTGCTGCTACAACAGACCAATATATCGCAGAATTTTTGTTTCTATGTTTTAATAAAGGATTTCACAATAATGAGCTGGAATATAATGGCCTAGAATTAGAGCCTTTTTTTTTTTGCCAGGCTATGGGTCTATGAATATGTTTTAATGTTTCAGTTTTTAACATACGTGAATAGGAAAGCTACATTTCTACAACAGTTGTTTACCTTAAATCCATGATACCTGTTTTTCACATAAAAGATGACAGCCTCTGAATGGTAACTGGTAGTTGAAACTCCCTTTCCTCACCCTTGGTAGGTTCTAATCTTTGCAAAGTCAAGTCTATTCCTCACAATAACTTGATTTTGGTCAGGATTTTAGTAAATTGACAGTACCTCCAACAAAATTTATTGTTTGTTAATATTCTAATTCACACAAGTTGCATTCAGAATGCAGGTCAATGATCTTGGTCTTTTCTTAGTGCTCTTATAAAGACAAAAACTTATTGAGCCACAGACTTACATAGCTCATATAATTATTTAAATTTATAGGTATTTTCCTGCCTAGTATATTTCAGTCCCTTTTGTGCTCCAACTGCAAATTACAATAGTTGGAAATTCCTCAGAAACTTCCTTTCTGCCTTGTACCCCTATGCACTAAAAGAGGCTTTAAGCTTACTTTATTTAGTTACCGCCTTGCTTATTTCTGATATCATGCATTAGGGAATGTTGGTAAAAAATTAGTTTTAATTTTCTGGATCTGGACACATGACTGCCTCTGATGGAATGATGTTATACCTTTGTCTCATCATGTAAATCAGCATTCACTGATTTCAGAAGATACATTTTCCATTTGGCAGGTGAGTCAAATATCCCATCCACTTAGAAAGGTAAACGGCTAGCCAGGGTGCTTGTTGCTTTTCGTAATAGAGATAAAAACCCGCCTGAAGTTCAGCTAGCCCATCTCCTCTGTGCCATCAATATGGTTTAGTAACACTCACGTGACTAACTCTGCTTCACAGCCTAGATTAACTTCTTCCTCTTAGCTCTCATTAGTAAGGGTAAGTTTCCAACCTATGTGGTAGATCTCCAATTTGCAAAGTAATGAAAAGAGTATTGTTTCCAAACTATATTCCTACAGTCACACCACCTACTTCTATAGAAATATATCACAACTTCTATTGCACTTAGTTTATATCTGGTTTTCTTTCTCTCTTTCTCTCTTTCTCTTTTTTATATTTTAATAACTTATATAGATGATATTTCGAAACTATAGTTCTGTTCTTGCTACTGTGTATATCAGTAAAGAATAGTCCAACATAAAGCCACGGTATTTTGGAATTAAGGTATGGAAATTCTCTTTTAAAAGAGAAACAAGCTGTATTTATTTTTCCAGATGTACTGTATTAGTAAATTTTGAGATTACAACTCAGTCTAGTTGAAATACTAACTAATTTAAAGTACTGAATCAACTTATTCACGTTCATTTTCTTATACTATGTATTTTTTTTTTATCCTGAGATATTTATTTTTATGTCTTACAAGAAAAAAAAGATGTAGGTTATGACTTCCATATATGAATTAATAATATTTTGTGTGTGTACTTATATTATGTTGTTATTGATAATGGTGGAGTGTTCCTGACAATGAAACACATATGAAATAAACAAAAGCTGGAGGTAAATGTAAGGGCCTGCTTCCATTCAGCTGTGTCTGTGAACACAAGTTTAAAAATGCCACACAGCTTTGAATCAGGGTACAGCTGATGACACGTTCCCCTCAACATTAAGGAAAGTTGTTTCTAAATGACAAAGGGATATTTGGTCTCACTCTGACTTTATTCAGTGCACGTTTGTAACAGTGTTATGTCTTATCTGAAGGAATCTCCAGATGAAAATCAGTTATTGAAAATAAGAACTTACTGAAAATTCATTTTCAGAAAAGGTCAAATATAGGGAAGTGTAAATATCTAAAGGTCTATTGATCTATTTGGTTAGCCTTTGTATTTTCTTATGTAGCATTAATTCTAGAAATAAAGTCATGAATTCAAGGGAGCTGCAGTGGAGTTTTGGCAATAATATTCGCGTGATTATTGAATATATCCCAAATGTAAACTTAGTCTTTTTAGGATGTATTAAAAAGTGATTGACATTCCTTTCTTGTTGCAGCAGCATATGTGGGATCAGCATATTTTATAAGGATTTGATCTGGAGCATATCTACTGAGCATATTTAAGCTTCTCAGTCCAGCAATCATATGAAGTTCCGTATGTGTATGAGCATATGTAGAGCAATGCCAAACCTGTTGCAAACAGAGGATGTTGTGGGTGGAAGAGTAATGCAGGAGAGCAGCAAGCAATAGAAAGAGCAGTAAGAGCCCTGAGGGAAAAAAATACAGGCAGCATGGGAGAGGTTACAGGGAGAAACTGGACTATCAGCTGTATGGCTGGATAACAGCAACATAAAAAGAGGGAAAGAGGAATTCATAACCGAAAGGACCACAGGGAGAATAAAAGGCATTGATAAACCTCTTTTTTTTTCAATTGTTTTCTCTGCAAAGTAGTCCAGAGCACAGAGGAGAGTACTTCTGAGATACATGGCCTCAAGAGATAAGAATTAAATGAAGACTTGGGAGTCATGAATGGGAGCAATATGTGGGATTCCCTGACATATGATAGGCTGACTGGGAATAAATTTCTTTGAGCATAGTTTTACATTGTCCTCTATGTTTGCCAGCCTCATAAACAAACTTGTTTACTGAAATTCAATGGAGCATGTTAAAGTCAGACTGAAAAACAGTCTGTTTCAGCACGGAGGTGTAGTACGGGGAAAACCGGGGGAGGCGCGCTCGCGGGTGCTGGGGAACGGTCTGGAGTAAACTTCACGATCTCAATGTGAGTATGGAAGCTTCTCGTTTATTAACAAAGAAAGCAGTAGTTATATAGGCTATGCATATGTTAATCGCGCGCCCCGATCGCACTTGTGATTGGTCCATAGGTTTACATATTCAGAGCCGTGACCGCCCCCTCCCCTCCCGGACGTAGTTTTGCTTCCCGCGAAGCAGGCACCACGAGGTTCTTTGTTCTGCTCCGTGCAAAGGGAGTGCAGGGTCGCTAGCTCTGGGCTTAACCCTTGCTCAAAGCCTGGGTTGCTCAGACTGCTCAGTGACTGACACAGGATCGTGCCCCTTCTCACTCAACCAAACCTCCACAATTCCCCCTTCTTGTTTGTGAGCAAGCCAGGCCTGATTCACAAGTTTCATTAACGCTTTCTGCAAACAAGAAAATAAACATGGTAACATTAACAATATAACTGCAATCACAAGAACTCCTGTAAGAACCATTTTTACCAGTTCCATCACCCATCCGATTTCTCGGGGAGGTGTGGTTTTACTGATCGGCTCGGCACCCAAAGTGGTCCCTGGTCTGTGGCCACGCACATATATCCCCGGCCACTAGGGATCACTGGCACCGGTCCTTTCCACTCCCCTGTAGCAGGTTCCCGATAAATCACCTGTAACTGAGGTATAATGGTGTTGTTATTAAATTTCAACTGCTGGTGATGTACAACAACCGGTGGTTCTTCTCGGTCCCCTGTTAAACACAGAAAATTCAAAGTAAACAACACTTTATGCAACCGCGATGTTGGATCAGTATCTACCTCCTTCTGTCTCCTTAAATATTCCTTTATGGTTCTATGGGTGCGTTCGATGATCCCTTGACCTGTCGGGGAGTGTGGTATACCAGTAACATGTTTCACTCCCCAGCGTGTTAAAAATACACGAAACTTTTGGCTGGTGTATGCTGGCCCATTATCTGTTTTGATCTGTTCTGGCACCCCCATAACGGCAAAACACGCCAACAAATGTTTACAAACCTGTTGCGCCTTTTCTCCGGACATTGCAGATGCCCAGATTAACCTCGAGAAGGTATCTACTGTGACATGTACATATTTTTGTCTCCCAAACTCTGGAATATGTGTTACATCCATCTGCCATAGCTCAAGTGCTGCCAAGCCCTTCGGATTTACACCAATACCAATGCCTGGTCCCTGAGCCCCACACCTCGGACATGCTTGAACAATAGATTTTGCTTCATTTTCTGTTATTCCAAATTGTCTCTGTATTCCTTTTGCATTTTGATGGAAATGCTCATGACTTTGTCTAGCTTGTTGAAATTTGTCTAAAGGAGGAATATGGCAAGCAGGGCTAACTAGAGAGTCTGCCACCTGATTGCCCTTCCCCAGACCAAGATCCCATTGATGACTCCGCACATGTATTATGCAACAAGGCGCACTGCGTTGTCGCATAATAGACCGTAATTGCAAGAATAACTGCCCAAGGCGGGGATTTTGTGTGTTTCGGAGCAATGCCTCCTCCAATCGTGGGATGACACCTGCTACGTACATAGAATCTGTGACTATATTTATAGCCCCATCCAGCCAATTTGTCAAGGCCCAGCCTACGGCAGATAGTTCCAGAGTCTGTAAGGTATCATTGGTCTGACCATACAGCATGTGGTGTACCCACTTCCCTTTTTCCTGCCACACACACACCGCTTTGCGCTGTTTCTTTCCCGCATCTGTATAGACCGTTAACCCTTCCACTACTGGTGTTTTCTGTACTTTAGATTTTTCTATCCATTGATTTTTCTGTAATATCTGCCATAATTTACCTTTCGGTTGCTGTGAATGGACTCTTCCTTCGTACCCCAAAAACGCCTCCTGAATGGGTCGAGAATTGCGGAACCACCATTCTAGGTCTACAGCATTAACAGGAATACTAATGTCCGCTGGATCCAGTCCTGTTAATTCTACAGTCCTAGATCTACCCTTTCTCACTAGTTCCCCTATGGCTTCTGGTCTAGTCTGTATGCTTGTCTTTGGTTGTACACTAAGAAATACCCATTCCAACACCCAAAAAGCTTCATCTTTATCGTGGCATTTGTAGTGGCATTGGTTGTAGCCCTGGGGGAGTTCCCCTTTTTGTTTTGCCACTGACAAATGACACCACAAACCATATTTTCACTGTTAATTACAAGCAGAGACACAGGTAGTTCACGAATGCGTCGCGACGACCATGCAGTTTGTAATTTGGCGATGATTGACCGCAACGCGCTTTGTTGAGTCTCAGACAGCTGTATGGTGTCAGCAGGGTGTGATCGTCGCAGCAGTTCGGTTAGGGGGGCAATCTCGGTGTTCGAGATACCAACACAGTTACGGACCCACTGAATATCTCCGAGAAGTGTTTGTACATCCTTCAGGTTCTTCAAATCTGTATGTAGATCCACCTTTTGAGGCCGGATTTGAGCATCCGAAATTGTCCATCCTAGGTATTTCCAGGGATCAGTTCGTTGAATCTTTTCTGGTGCAATCACGAGACCTTTCTCCGCCAACGTTGTTGTTAGTTTGTGGAGACTTTCTTCTGAAAAAGGATCGGTCTGACATAACAAAATATCATCCATGTAATGATAGATGATAGTCTGTGGCCATAGCTGGCGCAATGGTTTCAGTGCCCATGCCACATAAAGCTGACATAACGTAGGTGAATTTTTCATGCCCTGCAGCAGAACTACCCATTCATACCTTTGAGCTGGTTCTGCTTTGTTGATAACAGGAACAGAAAAGGCAAACCTCATGGTGTCCTGAGGATGTAAAGATATGGTGAAAAAACAGTCCTTCAAGTCTACAATCAATATATGCCATCCTGCTGGTAACATGTTAGGTGACGGAATACCTGGTTGCAATGCTCCCATTGCTTGCATTTGCTCATTAATTTTCCATAAATCATGTAATAATCTCCACTTTCCACTTTTCTTAGGGATGACAAAAATGGGTGTATTCCAAGGACTAACTGAGGGTTTGATATGTCCTGCTTTTAACTGTTCCTCTACCAGTCCCTTAGTAATCTGCAGTCACTCTTCAGTCATAGGCCACCTCAAAGCAGTTGTAACATTAGGTTGGTCAATTTAAATACTGTGTCTCCCTGTTGGATATACACACTCTTTACACCCAAACATTAATGCATACAAAGCAACAAGGCATTGTTGCATAAATCAGCAACAAGTTAATTAATGCAACTTAGGCCCTACAACCAATTACACATGACTAAAATTACTTCCCACATTCACATCCACAGTACTCCTCCACCATTTAACATCTCAACCAAAACCTTACACATGTAAAACATTCACTAACAGGCAAAAAAAGTACTAAACCTGTATATTTGGTATTGCTATAGCGTCTGATTTTACTCCATACTGTGTAGCTGCAGCTTTTGTTTGTTAAAGAATTTTCTAATTCACGTGATTCCCATGCCGGGAATCGAACCCGGGCCGCCGGGGTGAAAACCGAGACACCTAGCGGTTAGACCACTTTCGCAACGGCGCTTGGCGATGTTGATTGACAGGGTGAAGGCGGGAGGGGCGGGTACTCCGGCGGCGCAGAGGGGATGAGCCCGCCCGCCTCTCCGCCAGCCAGCCGCGCAGCGTCCGGAGGGGCTGACCACCCCTCCCCCTCCTGTTTCCGCTCCCTTTGCCATGCGGTCCTAGGAGCGCCACGTGGTTCTTTGTTCGCAACCTCCTCCTTTAAATTCTTGCTGCGCCATTTCTCCCGGGAGTTCGCCGCTTCTACCGCCGTACGAACCTCAGCCACGGATGGCTTTATGTTTGCCGACATGCCCTTAACCGCCGGTAACCCGAAGAAACGAGCCAGAACCCCAGGTTTCTCTGTTTTAGCGGGGGCGTTGGGCTCCGGTGGCGCCGGCCGCATCTCAGCAGCCGCGCGGGCGACCTCTCCTTCTGCCCTCATATTTTTTAAAGTCTCTATCACGTTTTGCCAGAGTTCACGCACCTCCTTAATTTCTTTTTCCTTGGGGTCCCTCTCAACAGTCTTTTCCCACATAATGTCTCCCACTTCTTTCCATTCCTCCACAGAAAATACAAGCGCTGTGTCTTTAAAATGTCCCCAGCGCTGGCCCAACTTTATCAGCTTAATTAGCTGTTTCTCCACTGTCTTGCTTCCTCTCTTAGAGAGGATATCTGCAAGCAGCATGACTGCAGCCTCTATTTCCATGGCTGCCCTTTTTCCAGTGTCTGCTCTGCCCTTTCTTGAACCTGAACAGCACCTGAACTCTGGGAGCTGGGTGGCCAACCCTTCCAGTGTCTGTTCTGCCCTATTTGACCCGAACATCACCGCTCCCAGCCGTCTTTTTCCCAACACCTCCTTTTCGCTGCTTACCGCAGTCTCGGAGAGAGCACGCCGAAGGGAACCATCCTCTGCTACCAGTTGTAGTACGGGGAAAACCGGGGGAGGCGCGCTCGCGGGTGCTGGGGAACGGTCTGGAGTAAACTTCACGATCTCAATGTGAGTATGGAAGCTTCTCGTTTATTAACAAAGAAAGCAGTAGTTATATAGGCTATGCATATGTTAATCGCGCGCCCCGATCGCACTTGTGATTGGTCCATAGGTTTACATATTCAGAGCCGTGACCGCCCCCTCCCCTCCCGGACGTAGTTTTGCTTCCTGCGAAGCAGGCACCACGAGGTTCTTTGTTCTGCTCCGTGCAAGGGGAGTGCAGGGTCGCTAGCTCTGGGCTTAACCCTTGCTCAAAGCCTGGGTTGCTCAGACTGCTCAGTGACTGACACAGGATCGTGCCCCTTCTCACTCAACCAAACCTCCACACGGAGGAGGCCAGAGTGGGCTGGTGTCACTCATCACTGCCTCTCAAGGTGATCAGGAAAGCTGTAAGGAAAGTGTATAGGGAGCCCCAAGACCATGCAGTCCTTTCTGAGCAAGGAGGCATCTCCCTAACTCCTCATGGCAAAGGCTATGATAGCTCCATGGCTACCTGCTCCCCATGGCTTGGGGCTGTCAACGAAAAGTTGTCAAAAAAGTACACATGAGGATTACTTAAAAGTATAATCTATTAAGATTTTTGTGGAACTTGACCCACCCAGTTACTAAAGGGATGGCAAAGAATCAAAATTTTAGTGCAGGCAAGCCCAGACAAAATGACTTTTAAGTTTTAAACTAACAAAGAGTGCCTAATCCTGTCAGCTTTACATTTGTAAATTCAGAAATTATGCATTACATGTGTGGCTCTCAAATTACATGAATGTTGCTGTTCTATACAGGACTTTCACTTTTTGTAGGTATTTTCTCCATGCTATGTTTACATATACACATATAAGCACTCATACAGACCCGCTATCTGCCACCAACAAAAATTCTCAAGCTTACACTTCTATCCCTTTCCCTTCAGCAATCTGTAAAAAGCCTGAACCTTGCTCTGACCAAATTAAACTTAGAGCCAAAATTCTCACCCCAATTTCCAGTGCCTAGATAGCTCTACAAAGTCTTGGTAAGAAATCCGATCTGTGCCTGTGCATGGTGTGACAACAAGGACTGCTTTCAGTCCTGGTGACACCTTCAAGCGCATAGACATTTAGCTTGCAAAGGTATGTTTTTCCATCCCTAACATTTCTGAGTCTGCCCTCAGGCTTGAGATCTTGCTTTGGACTTGTTTTTCTTGGCCCTACCTTCATGGGTCCAAAGAACATACTACTCGCTCCAGAAGGATAGAATACTCAGAAAGAGAAAAAGAAATAAGAAATGGAAAGGGAGAAAAGATGGATGGTTTTTTTTTGTATCTTTCTAAATTGCTTCCCATTTCTCACTCCCTTAAGAATCACACAAACACACCAAACTGCTGTGTTGAAAAGTACCTTATTCTGAGAGGAGGATTATTGATTCAGTCTATTTGCATTAACATTTTCTTTGCATTTCCATATCTCCTATTCTTAATTCCAACTAGATTTTAAAAGCATAATGTGTCATAGTTATTCACTATGAGATTTTGTGTGTGGAGGAAGATTTTGCCTTTTGAAAGCCATTTCTGAGCACATGAAGGAGAAAATGGTGTTTGGGAATAGCAAACATAGGCTGACCAAGGGTGAACCTTGTCAGATGGACCTGGTTGCCTTTTGTGAAGAAACGACTGTGGATGAGAGAACAGTAGTGGAAGCTGTTTATCTCAGCTATAACAGGACTTTCCTCATGGTCTCCCACACCATCCCTGTGTCCAAGTTAGGATGTTAAGATGTTAGATAAGGGGACTGCTAGATGGGTGAAGATCCATCTGGATTGTCAGATTCAAAGTGTGGTGGTTAATGGTTCATATTTTGCCAGTTAGCAGAGTTCCTCAGGGGCTAGTTCTGGGATCATTTAATATGTTTTATTCTGTTCAATATCTTTAACCTAGAAGACGAAATGGGGTGTACCCTCATCAAGTCTTGGGACAACCCCAAATTGAGGGGTAGAGAAAAGCCATTCAGAAGCGCTTAAACCAACTGGAGGAATGGGCTGATATGAACCTCAAGAAATCCAACAAGGACAAATGCAAAGTCCTGTACCTGGGATGAAATAATCTTCTTCAGAAAACCGCAGGCAGTATATTGAGGGACATGATTATTCCCCTCCGAGAAGCTTTGGCTATGTCACATATGAAATACTGCATTTACTTGTGGGAGCTCCAGGGCAATAAGGATTTTGATAAATGGAAGCAAATTCATCTGGTCAGGGGCTGTAGCACATATCCTGTGAAGAGAGGCTGAGAAACTGGGACTTATTAAGCCTGGAGAAGAGATGGCTTTGAGTGGACCTAACAGCAGTCCTCCGATACTTAAAGGGAGGTCATCAAGAAGATGGGACCAGGCTCTCTACTGAAGTGCAAATGAGGTCGGGGAGAGAATGAGAGATAGTGATCATAAATTGCAATGTGGAATATGCCAACTGGACATAAGGAAAATTTGTTGCCCTGAATATAATTAAGCATTCGAGCAGGTTTTCCAGAGAGTTTATGAAATGGCAGTCCTAGGATGTTTTCAAGACCTATGTGGTCAAAGCCCTGAGCAGCTTAGTCACTGAGTGTTGACCCTGCTTGGAGTAAGAGGCAGCACTAGGGACCCCATGAGGCCCCTTCTGACCAGAATAATTCTATAATTCTAAGGTCCACAGATCATTCCTGAGACCTCAGCACTGTTGTAAAGCAACAGGAAGTCTGTTATTCTCATTTTGTGCATATTGTGATGTTGACGTGTCACATTGCTGAAGCTGTTCCCTGAGAATGTCTGTCTGCATCTTTTTCTCCAATTTAGTATCTGGGAAAGGGCAGCCTGTACCCCCATAATTTGTGCTTACATGGTGAAATTCTTATTTGACTGCATGACTGTTCTGTGTGATTTTTCTTCTGCTTGTAGCCATAATGGCATTGCTTTCATGAACTGATGGTAGATCCTTCAATAACAAATCTGATTTTTGTCTTGTTTTACCTTATGTTTCTATCTATCTACAAGTCCCCAGCGATTCTAACATCACATTTCTAACATTGAAACCACTCCTATTTTTAGCTCTGTTGAACAATACATTGAACAATACATTACGGGTGCAAGCTGAAACACAGGAGGTTCCACTTAAATATGAGGAAAAACTTCTTTACAGTGAGGGTAACTGAACACTGGAACAGGCTGCCCAGAGAGGTTGTGGAGTCTTCTTCTCAGGAGACATTCAAAACCTGCCTGGACGCGTTCCTGTGTGATATGATGTAGGTAATCCTGCTCCATCAGGGGGATTGGACTAGATGATCTTTCGAGGTCCCTTCCAATCCCTAATATTCTGTGATTCTGTGATTCTGTGACAACTTAAGGTTCTTAGTTCAGTGATTCTTAATGTCAGTGTTAAAAACTAATCAGAGCGTTATTGCACAGACTTGTTTGCAAATTCTCTCTTTGACTGAGGTTTCTAGTTACCTGCCAGACCAGGTGTTATGAATGCTCTCAGTGATGTGCTTCAACTCCTACTTCTCTGAAAATTACATAAATTGGTGTTTTATGAAGTATGATTTGGGTTCAAAAGTTTGGCATATTGACATGTTGCCTTTTCACAAGATTTTGGCATGATAGGTTTGGTATATATTAACTTCTCTTTCACTGAAGCATTTTCAAGTGAGACTACCTCAGGGAAGTGAGAATAATAGTGTAGAAGAAGTACAAAGCTTTTTATTCCCCTCACAGACCTCATTTAATCTGTATCGTGTTTGTTTCAAGGAGATAAAATTTTCTGCACTATTAATATAGGTTCTTTTTTTTGACCTACTCTGTAGTTTCAACAGGCTTTAATAGTTTTTTCGATGTATGCATTCATTTCAGACCAGCGTAAAAAACCTTTGGCCCTTGTCTTTTAGATTTTTCATTCTGCAAGTGACCTACTTGTATTGCCTTTTTAGTTTTTATTTTTATTTCCCATAACTTCTTAAGAATCACATTCTCATGGTTTAGAGCAAGACCTGGTATTCAGAGAATCTGTAAACTGATGGGACATAGTCGAAAGTACAGACTTGACCATACTGTGATAACAATCTTAATTGTGTTCTGTCAGTACTTGTTCTCATGCCTCCTTACAGCAGAATAAGTATCTGTCCACACGTGCTAAGAAATTTACTTCTATTTAAACTAGGAACTAGTCACATTGTTTCAAACATTTTAACACTGCTGAGGTACAGCAGGGACTGGAAAGACCTTCACATTATTAAGACGACGGCAGGGTAAAGAGCAAAATCAAGGGCATTTTTGTAGCTCAGTTCTATTTAAGGGAAATATAATAAGAAATAAATCCTAGTCTACCATTTATGAGATCTCTTAGAAGTTGTTCCTCTAACTCCAGTTCACTGCTTGGTTTCTTGCCTTTCTTCCTTTTTTCTCCCCTTAATTTCTTTCCTATTTTGATTGAAAATGCTCTGAAAGTGTGTATTTATTGATGGCGCAACTCTTAATCCATGATGTCAGAGGGACAGTCTGGCTCCAAGCACATTTGAAAAAACATCTAATGGTGGCCTTAATGGTCCTAGCCCTTGACCATAACCTCATCTGAAGCTTCACATAGCCATTCTTGTCCCATGAAAAGCATTATAGTACTTCCTTCAGACACCTCTTGTCCAGATTTTGGCTATTATTCTTCCTTTGCATTACACGGGTGATTCAGAAAGAGAAAAATGAAATCTAAAAAGGCAAGGTCCTGGCTGCCAAATTGTTTTACAAAGATTTCAGTACAGTCTGTGGGTGTTTTTTCATTGATGACACTGGGAGAAGAATTGGCCTCTACATGCTCATTGTAATTCAGTGGCTCAGTTGAAGAGTGCACAGTGTCACTAATAAGCTCCCGTCAGAGAACGATAACAAGAAACTGGTTTTCTGGCACCAGCTGTGTACCTTACTGTGCCCTGTTACTCTTGAAAATGAAAATGACATATGAATTCTACTGATCAGAACATATTATGGCAACATGTGGAAAGGAGCAAGTTTCATTTTCCACAACAGAAAGGTATACTATAAAGGCTAAATGTTCCAAAGGACAGGTATCCTGGGTATGCTCTGGGTAAAAGATAGGTGTCCTGGGGACACTTTGTATTAAAGAGAGCTGAATGTCTGACAGCAAAGCCGGAACAGTCAGATGAGTGAAACTGCCTGAAACATTAAAGAAAAAAGCTAATTATATGTTTAACTGAATTAATGATAAACATGGGATTGCTAAGATTTCTTTATTATTGTTTTGGTTTTGTTTTCCTTTCTTGTTATTATTGGTTTGGTTTGGTTTTTTTTTAACTGATTAATAGGCAGACTCTTGATCCTGAAGGACAATCTTATTATTCATCTCAATCTACACCTTTCACACAAGATGAAATCTCAGAGGCAGGCATAGCTGTAAGCACTCCTTTCAGTGCCTCTGTAGGCTGCTTTTTGAAGGTTAGGTGAGCACCAAAATGTTACCTTTTGTTTTCTTTTTTGATTTTTCTGTGTACCACGAGATCCCATGTCTTCCCTTTTGAAGCTTATGCTGTCTATTGCTTCTGTGTTGCCTGTATCCCCTTCTAGTCCCCCTTGCTTTTTCTGTCTCTCTTTTAGCTTTCTTCTGTTCTTCAAGCTTTATCTATGCAATTCCTCAGAGCTTCATGCTGAAAAGACATGACTTGACTGCAAGCTTTCAAAAGTCACAAATGAAATGAGCTTAGGAACTCTGTGTCTCTTGATGCCAAGTGCAAAAAACTTTCCTAAATGCTATAGTTTTGCCAGTCAATTACTGAAGCCTGTGAGAAAAGGATGGGGTAGTAAAATTATGGGCAATACTGAAAGCAATACCGGAAAGTAGAAACAGTCTTGATTTAATGGAGGGGAGCATTATTGATTCCTACCCTCCACAGCAGAGCTTAAAGCAAATAAAATCCATTACTTTCAATGGCAGATATTTTGAAAGCCACTGTCTGTGTAATGTTTCAAAACATACAGCACTGGAGTTGCATTGTCTATTTATTCTGGTACATTTCTGTCATACTACAAACAAAGTTTTGCAATTACACCATTACAAGAACTAATTTCCTGATGACTACAATCAGTACCTCCATAGATCCAATTGCACCTGGGTTGCCAGCTTGTCAAATCTTCTCAGCCAAACAGGATCCAGCACTTCAAAATAAAATTTCGAAGGAAATCCTAGAATTTGCAGGTAATTATTTTGGACACTTGGAAATCCCTGACTTTGATTCAGCACCACTCTCAACTTCCAATGTGCAGCTAGGGAGACCTAGGAACTTTGAAGTGTCTCTGTTTCAACTAAATAAGATCACCTGAGCTCCTTCAAAAGCTATGGTTTACTTGGGGTCATGTTCTCGTCAGTTCTGGATTTTCTTCTTTCTTCCACTTATCTCTTGCATTTTCAGCAACATTAGAAGTACCTTCCCATGAAAGGTCCCTGCTGAATCAAATCTTGGAAAACTGTTGTATATTATCTTCACTCATTCTTCACCTTCATTTTTAAAATGGCCTCTGTTTCTTCCTGTAGTAAAAGATGTAGTAGAAACTGCTGCACTTTGGTAGCGGAAAAAGGTCAGCCAGGTTTCACCTCCACATTCCTCACCTGAAGAGAAAGTACTGCCTTTGACAAATGCTATAGGATTATTTTGGGTAGAAGAATTTATAACCATAGGGTATTATCTTCCATTTCTCTTTCTTCTTCCCTCCTCTTTTATATTTTCTTTTTTTTTTTCTTTTTTGTTTGTTTGCTTTTCTCCTCCAGATTTTGGAGCATTATTTATGATGTACTCTATACTTATTCATATTTTTATGGGAGGAAAAAAAAAAGAACAAGAAAAAATGCAATCTTTCAGTGTAAGAACTGATTATATAGTGCAAACCGGACTGCCTTGCTACTTTGGATTGTTGAAGCAAAGAACTGCTTCGATTTACCAGAGAACCTGCGTAGCTTTTACTCCTGCATTAGTCAGTCAGCATGGTATGAGTGTTCCCAATCATTTGACAGAGAGATAGCTGTGAAGTTGCACAATGTACCATCTGCATTGTAACTAGATCTGACTTTGCATATATATATGCTGGAGATATACTTCCTTGTGTACTCCCTTACAGTACTATTTGCAGATCTGTTATTTTCAATTATAGTAGATTTTATTTTTTGTTATTTTACATGATTGCATGCAAGGAAGAATGCTACCTAACCTGGCAAAAGTCGAAATCAAATTCCTCTCTGCCCTCTCACTGGAACTTTGATCAGTGAGAGGAGCTTGTCATCCTTCCTGAAGGATTAGTACCAGAACAGGCTTTTCAAGGAGGCAATAAGTGTATAGAGTACTTGCCTGATCTAGCCCTTCCCCAACTTGCTTACTCTACCCATCTTTGAGGACTGACGAGAGATCTCACAGGCCTCTATAGGAACAAATTTGTGAATAATTTTGCATAACATTACCTATTATAGGCTTTCTGCAGGGAATTATTAGACAGGCACTCTGTTCCATGTAATGAGTAAAATGGAATAAGCAGCACACACACCCCTTTCTTCATAGTATATTACAACTTCATGGTAAAGCCACTAACATTAGTTTACTTGAAATCCTCTTTTCAGACACTTACTCCATTTCCCCCCCCACTAGCCTATTTTTGTTTTAATTCTTATTTTTTTATCTTAACTGAAGAACCTGTAGCTATGAGAAATATTGCTTTTGGAACTGGGCATAACATTTTGTGACATACGCTGTTTTCCTTAGTAGTTATTTGAAACCAGAGCTGGTGCTTGTAATTGATAATCCTTTACAGCAAAACAATTAAGCTATGGAAAGGGTTTACAGACTGCTAACATTAACTTCCTCTAAGCACAACAAATCTTGTTTTCAGAAATCCTAGGGAGTTTCTAGGCTTCACAAGCCTTCCAGAAGTGTTAGTTACCCTTGTGGCCACTTATGTAAGGCAGTGCAAATTGTTTCCTCAGGATGCATCCACTGATCATCAAGTCATCTGTTTCAGATCTTTGTCGGGAGCTTTTCATAAGAGGCATTAGTCTTTTTCTAACTCTAATTTCCCAATTTTTTGGTCAATGCCTTTTCCAAGTTCTGTCTTTAAATGATGAAACGTCAAAAATCTGAAGTCTTTCCTTTTGTAAACTTTGTTTTCTTCTCTACCTTTTTTTTTTATTCTGCTTCAGGTGGAAACTTAATGACAATTACGTGGGAGTGACTTACAGCGGCGGCAGCAGCGACAGCGGCGGCAGTGACTTGAGGCTAGTGCGGGGTCGAGGGCGACATCGGGCTTAACCGGGCGGTTTTCGTACTCTGGGTCCCCCCCGAGCCGCCCCCCCCGAGCCACCCCCCCGGAGCACCAGCCCCGAGCTGCTTCCCCTGCTTCCCCCCCACCCGGGACCCAGAGGTTCCCGGCAACGAATCAGGAGAGGAGGGGGCGTAGCCAGAGGCACCGCAGGCAATTTAAGCGATTTAAACGTACCACCCCCTGTGATCGGGTGATAAAGAGCCTCCTGAAGGACAGGGACTAGTCCCTGGCCAGAAGGGAGAGGGAGACACAGCTGTGACTGGGTGTGTCCCAGGGTGGGGGAGGCCGCAGCAGTTTGCAGCTCGTTGGGGAGGGCGCTGACTCTCTCCCAGTGCACAAGGCGAGGAAGGTGCCAAGGAGCTGTGAACCAGGGGTGTCACCAACAGGTATTTCCCAGCTCAGTGAAAGAACAATGGTATCTGCCCGGCAGAAGAAGACCAAAATGGATGTGGGAACCCAGACAGAGCTCCCACGGAAGAAGGCAATGGTGCAGGTTGCAGGCTGCAGGCAATGCTACAGCGTCTCTGTGGTGACAGGGGGCTGTGTGCGCTGTGAGCAGGTAGATGATCTGCTCGGCCGAGCAGCACAGCTGCTAAGCCAGGTTGAAAGGCTTCAAGCCGAAGTAGAAAGGCTTAGGAGCATTCGGGAGGCTGAAATGGAGATAGACTGGTGGAGCCAGGCTTTGCCCTCCCTGCAACAAAAATGGGAGCACCTGCCGGAGAGCTCCCAGGATCGAGGGACCCCTGTACTCTGCCCCTCTCAGGTGAAAAACAATAACCTAGAGGAGAGGAGTGAGTGGAGGCAAGTCTATGGCCGTGGCAAAAGGCGAGTGCCCTCCTTGCCTACCTTGCCTCCACAGGTGCCTCTGAGCAATAGATATGAAGCCCTAGTGGAATACAGCCGGTCCAATGGGGATGTGGTGGAGAGGCAACCTATATCAGAGGTCCCACCACAGTCAGAAAAACCTGACAGGCGTATAACTACCTCCTCCACAAGGAAGAAGAGAAGAGTTTTAGTGGTTGGAGACTCCTTCCTAAAGGGATCTGAGGGCCCAATATGCAGAGCTGACCCCCATCACAGGGAGGTCTGCAGCCTGCCTGGAGCCCGAATCAGGGATATCACCAGGAAACTCCCCAGCCTGGTGAAGGCCACAGACTACTACCCCCTGCTGATCTTCCAGACATGTGGGGAAGAAGCTGCATCCCGTAGTCTGAGGGGGATGAAGAAAGACTACAAGGCCCTAGGACGGTTGGTGAAAGAGTCTGGGGCACAAGTTGTTTTCTCTTCCCTACTTCCATTTTCAGGTGATGACGTGGGATGGAATAGTAGGATTCTCTCTATTAATGCCTGGCTACGAGACTGGTGCTACAGGCAGGGCTGTGGGTTCTTTGATAATGGATGGTTTTATAAGACACCAGGCGTGACGGTAATACATGGGAAAGGTTTATGTCGTAGGGGCAAAAGGGTTCTGGGACAGGAATTAGCAGGGCTCATTTGGAGAGCTTTAAACTAGATTCGAAGGGGGATGGGGTAGTAGCTGGGCTTGCACCACTGGGGCAACGCTCTAGTGTTGAGGCAGACCAGGAGGCCTCCCATCCCCCTGGGGTGAAATCGGTGTACTCAGCTCGCTCCCTGAAATGCCTGTACACCAATGCACGCAGCATGGGGAATAAACAGGAGGAGTTAGAAATCCGTGTTCGGTCGGCGGGCTATGATTTAGTGGCAATTACAGAGACTTGGTGGGATGCCTCGCATGACTGGAATGTGGTCATGGATGGCTATGTCCTGTTCAGGAAAGACACGCCGCTAAGGAGAGGTGGTGGAGTTGCTCTTTATGTGAGTGAGCAGCTAGAATGTATTGAGTTCTGTCCAGGGGTGGATCAGGAGCGAGTTGAGAGTTTGTGGGTGCAAATTAAGGGGCAGGCTGGCAGGGGTGATACTGTTGTGGGTGTCTATTACAGGCCACCGGATCAGGATGAGGAGGGTGATGAGGCCTTCTACAGGCAGCTGAGAGCAGTCTCTCAATTACAGGGCCTGCTTGTCATGGGGGATTTCAACTACCCTGATATTTGCTGGGAGGCCTACTCAGCCAGCCATCCTCAGTCCAGGAGGTTCCTCCAGTGCATTGATGATAACTTTCTGATGCAAATGGTGGATGAGCCAACTAGGAGAGGAGCGCTGCTGGATCTTGTTCTCGCTAACAAGGAGGGTCTGGTTGAAGAGGTGAAGGTTGAGGGCAGCCTTGATGTAGTGACCATGAGATGGTAGAGTTCAGGATCTCATGTGGCAGGAACAGAATAGCTAGCAGAATCACAACCCTGGACTTCAGGAGGGCCAACTTTGGCCTTTTCAAGCAATTGCTAGGGGAAATCCCATGGGACAGGGTACTAGAAGGTAAGGGGGCCCAAGATAGTTGGTTAGCATTCAAGGACTGCTTCTTCCCAGCTCAAGATCAGAGCATCCCAACAAGTAGGAAGTCAAGGAAGGGTACCAGGAGACCTGCATGGTTAAACAGGGAACTGCTGGGCAAACTCAAGTGGAAGAAGAGGGTGTACAGATCATGGAAGGAGGGGCTGGCCACTTGGGAGGAATAGAAGTCTGTTGTCAGAGGATGTAGGGAGGCAACTAGGAAAGCTAAGGCCTCCTTGGAATTAAACCTTGCAAGAGAGGTCAAGGACAACAGAAAGGGCTTCTTCAAATACATTGCAGGTAAAACCAACACTAGAGGCAATGTAGGCCCACTGATGAATGAGGTGGGGGCCCTGGAGACAGAGGATAAAAAGAAGGCGGAGTTGCTGAATGCCTTCTTTGCCTCTGTCTATACTGCTGGAGGCTGTCCTGAGGAGCCCCGGACCCCTGAGGCCCCAGAAGAAGTCAGGGGAATAGAGGAGGAATCTGTCTTGGTAAATGAGGGCTGGGTCAGGGACCAATTAAGCAATCTGGACATCTATAAATCCATGGGCCCTGATGGGATGCACCCGTGGGTGCTGAGGGAGCTTAGAGAAGAGGAGACTGAGGGGTGACCTCATTAATGTTTATAAATATGGAAAGGGCAAGTGTCATGAGGATGGAGCCAGGCTCTTCTCAGTGACATCCCTTGACAGGACAAGGGGCAAAGGGTGCAAGCTGGAACACAGGAGGGTCCACTTAAATACGAGGAAAAACTTCTTTACGGTGAGGGTGACCGAACACTGGAACAGGCTGCCCAGAGAGGTTGTGGAGTCTCCTTCTCTGGAGACATTCAAAACCCGCCTGGACGCGTTCCTGTGTGATATGGTCTAGGCAATCCTGCTCCGGCAGGGGAATTGGACTAGATGATCTTTCGAGGTCCCTTCCAATCCCTAACATTCTGTGATTCTGTGACCTGCAGAAAACAATTACTCTCAGGGTGAGATTTGTGAAGAATATAATTCAGTGGGCCATCAACAGCTGGTCCTTTCCTAGCATCTCAGAACTGGAAAGAGCTGACTCTGAATGTTTTTAATTTCTAACATTAATTAAATATTCACAAGATTTTCTAATTAATTATATATATATATATACCGGTTTTCAGGTATTTGAGTTAACTTTCAAACATTTTGTTCTGCAGAAATTAAGAATGTTTATTCTTCTGTATTTTATGCAAAATGGAGACCATGTATGTAAGTTAAGAATAAGAATATTTAACATTATTGTGAACATATAAATATATGTAAATGTAAACACATACACACTCACATATACACACATATACGTATATAATTAAAATGTGCATTCTTTCTCCTAGCCTTCTGCTTGGCATCCTAATTTATAAACCAATAAATCCACTGTAGGTAACAAAAATCCATTCTTTTATTTAGAGCATCACCCTCCCTACCACTGGTATGGAAAGGTGTATTTATACAATTTATCCTTTTTGTTTTGAAATAAAAAAGACACAAACCAGCTTGACAGATGCATTTCATAATAGATCTCTCATAGATCTGGATTAAAATAAAAACAAAATCTCTTTTGTTATTGGAAATTCCCCAATAACAAAATAATTTTTGTCGATTCTGCTACCTAAAGATATCAGAGTTTTTAACTAGGTTTAATACGTGCATTAATGGTGATGCTGCTCTTCCATTTAAAAACTCCCTAATTTAGACTTTTCTCCCTGTACAGATCTCTTAACGTTGTCCTCCATGTAGAAAATAATGTCTGTTCTTGGAGGTACTTTCAGGACTGTTACACTCTGATGTATCTAGCGTAACCTGAAAGCGTAACTCATGAGCATTAGCAACAGCCTCTAGTCAATCGCTCTCAAGATCTTCGAGCAAGAAGCTTAACGGACCTGATTAAAATATCCATCTACCAAGTGTTCTTGACAGCTGAGCTTGAAAAATGTGCTATACAAAAGATAACATTAGGAATGCTTTAAATGGGGCTACACTTCTAATAAATTTGTCAGTTACAGAACAATATAGAGGCTTAGATTATTTTAGTGTCTGTATACAGTTATGTTACTAGAGATATACTGGATGGATACAGCATGGGTGTGAGAGTTTTTTGTGATTACATAGATGCACTGCGTCTTTGATGATCTTTGAAATCATTGTGCTCATAAGTATCCATTACTTCATTTCCTGTGGTAGGAGAGGATCGTGTTTTCTCTCTTTCATTCTTAAAGCTGCTTCCTAACAATATTTTTATAATCTGTACAGAAGTAATATATACTTCTCTGGAACCTTTTAATTGTGACAACACTTTGCGCAGCAGGTCAAAATAGGAGGATTTAAGCTTCAAAATCCACAAGGGATTTGGAATCACACTGAATGTTTCTGGCTGTGTTCCATGGGGTGTGATGACACAAAAGCTTACATATAAAATTTCACCTGACTCAGCAATTTCAACTCTTTAATCCTTGCTATTAGTTCATTTCTATAGGTCTCTTCCAGAAATTAATCATCTAGACAAGACAAGTTCAGGCTGTGACCAAAATATCCAAAAAGCTTTCTACAGTCCACTGTATCCCACAACATTTACAATTAATGAGGCTAGTACCAGTGATACCAGCCTTTATCTTATAAGTATTTGTATTTTTTTAATGAGAGATTTTATACGATTTTTCACTGGTTACAGTGCTCTAACAGTTTTCTATTTTCTTGCTGTTCAAATAAATTTGATCTCTTCTGTCTCAGTAATGTGTTATCCAAGTTATCATTTTTACTTGCAGTTAATTTGTTTTGTGCTATTAATTTTACTTGCAGCTAAGTTGCTATAACTGTAAAAAAAATCCTTATATTTATTTCACACATTTAAAAACCAGCATGCATCTTGGGGGACTTTAATTACTTTTTGCATGGCTTGTTCCTTTTTTTCAGATAACTGGACAATAGGTTCCTCTCCTTCTGCATCTCCACTACAATGGATTGCAAAACCCAGCGTGACAATGAGAGTTTTCACAGAATCACAGAATCACAGAATGTTAGGGATTGGAAGGGACCTCGAAAGATCATCTAGTCCAATCCCTCTGCCGGAGCAGGATTGCCTAGACCATATCACACAGGAACGCGTCCAGGTGGGTTTTGAATGTCTCCAGAGAAGGAGACTCCACAACCTCTCTGGGCAGCCTGTTCCAGTGTTCGGTCACCCTCACCGTAAAGAAGTTTTTCCTCGTATTTAAGTGGACCCTCCTGTGTTCCAGCTTGCACCCATTGCCCCTTGTCCTGTCAAGGGATGTCACTGAGAAGAGCCTGGCTCCATCCTCATGACACTTGCCCTTTACATATTTATAAACATTAATGAGGTCACCCCTCAGTCTCCTCTTCTCCAAGCTAAAGAGACCCAGCTCCCCCAGCCTCTCCTCATAAGGGAGATGTTCCACTCCCTTAATCATCTTTGTGGCTCTGCGCTGGACTCTCTCTAGCAGTTCCCTGTCCTTCTTGAACTGAGGGGCCCAGAACTGGACACAATATTCCAGATGCGGCCTCACCAGGGCAGAGTAGAGGGGGAGGAGAACCTCTCTTGACCTGCTGACCACACCCCTTCTAATACACCCCAGGATGCCATTGGCCTTCTTGGCCACAAGGGCACACTGCTGGCTCATGGTCATCCTGTTGTCCACTAGGACCCGAGGTCCCTTTCCCCTACGCTGCTCTCCAACAGGTCTGTCCCCAACTTGTACTGGTACATGGGGTTGTTCTTGCCCAGATGCAGGACTCTACACTTGCCCTTGTTATATTTCATTAAGTTTCTCCCCGCTCAACTCTCCAGCCTGTCCAGGTCTCTCTGAATGGCTGCACAGCCTTCCGGTGCATCAGCCACTCCTCCCAGTTTTGTGTCATCAGCGAAATTGCTGACAGTGCACTCTATTCCCTCATCCAAGTCATTAATGAATATATTGAATAGTACTGGTCCCAGTACCGACCCTTGAGGGATTCCGCTAGACACAGGCCTCCAACTGAACTCTGTCCCATTGACCACCACTCTCTGGCTTCTTTCCTTCAGCCAGTTCACAATCCACCTCACTACCCGATCATCCAGACCACACTTCCTCAGTTTAGCTGCGAGGATGCTGTGGGAGACCGTGTCAAACGCCTTACTGAAATCGAGATAGACCACATCCACAGCTTTACCATCATCTATCCACCGGGTTACATCCTCATAAAAGGCTATCAAGTTGGTTAAGCATGACTTTCCCTTGGTGAAGCCATGCTGAGTGCCCCTAATGATCCCCCTGTCCTTGATGTGCCTAGAGACAGCACCAAGAACAAGTTGTTCCATCACCTTTCCAGGGATGGAGGTGAGGCTGACCGGTCTATAGTTACCCGGGTCCTCCTTCTTGCCCTTTTTGAAGACTGGAGTGACATTCGCTTTCCTCCAGTCCTCAGGCACCTCTCCCATTGCCCACGACTTAGCAAAGATGATGGAGAGTGGCCTAGCAATGACTTCCGTCAGCTCCCTCAGCACCCGCGGGTGCATCCCATCAGGGCTCGTGGATTTATGGACGTCCAGATTGCTTAATTGGTCCCTGACCCAGCCCTCATTTACCAAGACAGATTCCTCCTCTATCCTGACTTCTTCTGGGGCCTCAGGGGTCCGGGGCTCCTCAGGACAGCCTCCAGCAGTATAGACAGAGGCAAAGAAGGCATTCAGTAACTCCGCCTTCTTTTTATCCTCTGTCTCCAGGACCCCCACCTCATTCATCAGTGGGCCTACATTGCCTCTAGTGTTGGCTTTACCTGCAATGTATTTGAAGAAGCCCTTTCTGTTGTCCTTGACCTCTCTTGCAAGGTTTAATTCCAAGGAGGCCTTAGCTTTCCTAGTTGCCTCCCTACATCCTCTGACAACAGACTTCTATTCCTCCCAAGTGGCCAGCCCCTCCTTCCATGATCTGTACACTCTCTTCTTCCACTTGAGTTTGCCCAGCAGTTCCCTGTTTAACCATGCAGGTCTCCTGGTACCCTTCCTTGACTTCCTACCTGCTGGGATGCTCTGATCTTGAGCTGGGAAGAAGCAGTCCTTGAATGCTAACCAACTATCTTGGGCCCCCTTACCTTCTAGTACCCTGTCCCATGGGATTTCCCCTAGCAATTGCTTGAAAAGGCCAAAGTTGGCCCTCCTGAAGTCCAGGGTTGTGATTCTGCTAGCTATTCTGTTCCTGCCACATGAGATCCTGAACTCTACCATCTCATGGTCACTACAACCAAGGCTGCCCTCAACCTTCACCTCTTCAACCAGACCCTCCTTGTTAGTGAGGATAAGATCCAGCAGCGCTCCTCTCCTAGTTGGCTCATCCACCATTTGCATCAGAAAGTTATCATCAATGCACTGGAGGAACCTCCTGGACTGAGGATGGCTGGCTGAGTAGGCCTCCCAGCAAATATCAGGGTAGTTGAAATCCCCCATGACAAGCAGGCCCTGTAATTGAGAGACTGCTCTCAGCTGCCTGTAGAAGGCCTCATCACCCTCCTCATCCTGATCCGGTGGCCTGTAATAGACACCCACAACAGTATCACCCCTGCCAGCCTGCCCCTTAATTTGCACCCACAAACTCTCAACTCGCTCCTGATCCACCCCTGGACAGAACTCAATACATTCTAGCTGCTCACTCACATAAAGAGCAACTCCACCACCTCTCCTTAGCGGCCTGTCTTTCCTGAACAAGACATAGCCATCCATGACCACATTCCAGTCATGCGAGGCGTCCCACCAAGTCTCTGTAATTGCCACTAAATCATAGCCCGCCGACCGAACACGGATTTCTAACTCCTCCTGTTTATTCCCCATGCTGCGTGCATTGGTGTACAGGCATTTCAGGGAGCGAGCTGAGTACACCGATTTCACCCCAGGGGGATGGGAGGCCTCCTGGTCTGCCTCAACACTAGAGCGTTGCCCCAGTGGTGCAAGCCCAGCTACTACCCCATCCCCCTTCGAATCTAGTTTAAAGCTCTCCGAATGAGCCCTGCTAATTCCTGTCCCAGAACCCTTTTGCCCCTACGACATAAACCTTTCCCATGTATTACCGTCACGCCTGGTGTCTTATAAAACCATCCATTATCAAAGAACCCACAGCCCTGCCTGTAGCACCAGTCTCGTAGCCAGGCATTAATAGAGAGAATCCTACTATTCCATCCCACGTCATCACCTGAAAATGGAAATAGGGAAGAGAAAACAACTTGTGCCCCAGACTCTTTCACCAACCGTCCTAGGGCCTTGTAGTCTTTCTTCATCCCCCTCAGACTACGGGATGCAGCTTCTTCCCCACATGTCTGGAAGATCAGCAGGGGGTAGTAGTCTGTGGCCTTCACCAGGCTGGGGAGTTTCCTGGTGATATCCCTGATTCGGGCTCCAGGCAGGCTGCAGACCTCCCTGTGATGGGGGTCAGCTCTGCATATTGGGCCCTCAGATCCCTTTAGGAAGGAGTCTCCAACCACTAAAACTCTTCTCTTCTTCCTTGTGGAGGAGGTAGTTATACGCCTGTCAGGTTTTTCTGACTGTGGTGGGACCTCTGATATAGGTTGCCTCTCCACCACATCCCCATTGGACCGGCTGTATTCCACTAGGGCTTCATATCTATTGCTCAGAGGCACCTGTGGAGGCAAGGTAGGCAAGGAGGGCACTCGCCTTTTGCCACGGCCATAGACTTGCCTCCACTCACTCCTCTCCTCTAGGTTATTGTTCTCCTCTAGGTTATTGTTTTTCACCTGAGAGGGGCAGAGTACAGGGGTCCCTCGATCCTGGGAGCTCTCCGGCAGGTGCTCCCATTTTTGTTGCAGGGAGGGCAAAGCCTGGCTCCACCAGTCTATCTCCATTTCAGCCTCCCGAATGCTCCTAAGCCTTTCTACTTCGGCTTGAAGCCTTTCAACCTGGCTTAGCAGCTGTGCTGCTCGGCCGAGCAGATCATCTACCTGCTCACAGCGCACACAGCCCCCTGTCACCACAGAGACGCTGTAGCATTGCCTGCAGCCTGCAACCTGCACCATCGCCTTCTTCCGTGGGAGCTCTGTCTGGGTTCCCACATCCATTTTGGTCTTCTTCCGCCGGGCAGATACCATTGTTCTTTCACTGAGCTGGGAAATACCTGTTGGTGACACCCCTGGTTCACAGCTCCTTGGCACCTTCCTCGCCTTGTGCACTGGGAGGGAGTCAGCGCCCTCTCCCAACGAGCTGCAAACATCTGTGGCTTCCCCTGCCCTGGGACACACCCAGTCACTGCTGCGTCTCTCCCCTCTGGCCAGGGACTAGTCCCTGTCCTTCAGGAGGCTCTTTATCACCTGATCACAGGGGGTGGTGCGTTTAAATCGCTTAAATTGCCCGCGGTGCCTCTGGCTACACCCCCTCCTCTCCTGATTCGTTGCCGGGAACCTCTGGGTCCCGGGTGGGGGGGAAGCAGGGGAAGCAGCTCGGGGCTGATGCTCGGGAGGGGTGGCTCGGGGGGGGGCCCAGAGTACGAAAACCGCCCGGTTAAGCCCGATGTCGCCCTCGCCCCCGCACTAACCTCAAGTCGCTGTCGCCGCTGTTGCTGCTGCCGCCGCTGTCAGCTTTCACTCAGATGACAGTGTGTACATATATTGTAGAAGTGTTGACTTGTACAGGTCTTTTCAAGTCTAAGGAAACAAGCCATCTAGTTGCATTTGCAAAATTTTTACAATGTAAGTTTTCTTACTGTTTTCTTGTTCCAGATTCCATATAATTCAATACAGACATAATGACAAAGTAATGTATGGTCATAAACTGATAGCTATATTATAGTAAAGAAATATTAGTGAGATCAAGTCTGTGCCTCCTGGCTTCAGCCCCATATACTTGTAGGTAACCAGTTCTCAGAGGGCTACTGCTGCTGACTGCAATTGATGCAATGAATTTCTTATTCTCATGCTCTCTTTAAATAAATAATTTTGTAAAAAACCCTCAGTGTCTCCTGGCATTGGAAATGAAGTTATATTAAATGCTGGAGTTAGGAATGTGTTGTGTTTTGCTTTCTATTTTTGTAAATATGATTTTAGATCTCTTTACAGAAAAGCGTTGTCCTCTGGGGAATAATTTCTCACTGATGGTCATAAATCAAGAGGTGTAATTGACAAAGGAAAAAAAAAAAAGAATCTTCATTGGGTTCAAGAAAGGAATTCTCCTTGGTGGTGCTAGTACTAATGGAGGGAAAAAAACAAGCTCACTGAAAAGTCTATATTCTATAAACTTCTTAGTATACAGCAAATTATCAGTTTAAGGCTTTTGGGATTCCAAATGTAAGTTTGCTGACATTAACAGTGTATTAGAGATGGGTTCATATGAAAAGGTTCAGTGGTAACTAGTTACATATTTTGTCAGGAATTTCAAATTGGAAGCAAATGTAGTACATTCATGTATTAAGGCCTGGCATTATTACACTGCCTTAAAATAAAAACTGCTTTGTGAGATACTGCTCTAACCTAAACAAAAAAAAAAACGAGGAAATATTCACATATTCCCTCTGAGGGATCCAATGAGACAAAATAATGGAAACATATATGAATGGCTGCACAAAGTTTAACTTCCAACAAATATTGTCATTAGCTCTCTACAACAAAATCTATGAGGCTCTAAACCAAAGTTTTCTAGCTGGCTTCACTGTCTTAATAGATCATGAGACTATAGGGAAGTGAGCAAGTACTTCACATTAAACAGTACAGGAATTGGCACCTGGAAATTTCCACTGTTCTACAACACTGCAAGAATACAAAATTTAGTTTGACTACATAAAGGAAAATAAACAGGTTTTTTGTATTTGTAGCTAGTCTCAGCTCTAAAAAATGAGAAAGGATCTGCATAGTAGTTCCCAATTCAGCCATTAGGGAACAGACCAAAGCATAAGAATAATCCTGATTTATATGATTCTTCAAGTACTATTCTTCAAAAATACTTAAGTATGCAAATGTTGATATGTTGTTTTAAGAACTTAAATTTAAGCTTCTGTTTTTGAAAATACTGCCTGAGATGGAGAAGGCTGGCAGAGACATTATCTTTATTGAAATTGGCACTGGTGTCTTTTAAAAATGCTCCCTAGTGAACCTCTCTTATGCAAGACAGTCAAAAATTGAAACTTGGGAAAAATCACAAAGTAAACTGAGGAAGTTGAATCCTCGTAGATCAAAACTGAAAGTAAGGTCTGCTGAAGGACTAATAAAGCATGGTGGTCTATCTCGATTTCAGTAAAGCGTTTGACACGGTCTCCCACAGCATCCTCGCAGCTAAACTGGGGAAGTGTGGTCTGGATGATCGGGTAGTGAGGTGGATTGTAAACTGGCTGAAGGAAAGAAGCCAGAGAGTAGTGGTCAGCGGGACAGAGTCCAGTTGGAGGTCTGTGTCTAGCGGAGTTCCGCAAGGGTCGGTTCTGGGACCAGTTCTATTCAATATATTCATTAATGACTTGGATGAGGGATTAGAGTGCGTTGTCAGCAAGTTCGCTGATGACACAAAACTGGGAGGAGTGGCTGAGATGCCGGAAGGCTGTGCAGCCATTCAGAGAGACCTGGACAGGCTGGAGAGTTGGGCGGGGAGAAATTTAATGAAATATAACAAGGGCAAGTGTAGAGTCCTGCATCTGGGCAAGAACAAGCCCATGTACCAGTACAAGTTGGGGACAGACCTGTTGGAGAGCAGCGTAGGGGAAAGGGACCTGGGGGTCCTAGTGGACAACAGGATGACCATGAGCCAGCAGTGTGCCCTTGTGGCCAAGAAGGCCAATGGCATCCTGGGGTGTATTAGAAGGGGTGTGGTCAGCAGGTCGAGAGAGGTTCTCCTCCCCCTCTACTCTGCCCTGGTGAGGCCGCATCTGGAGTATTGTGTCCAGTTCTGGGCCCCTCAGTTCAAGAACGACAGGGAACTGCTAGAGAGAGTCCAGCGCAGAGCCACAAAGATGATTAAGGGAGTGGAACATCTCCCTTATGAGGAGAGGCTGAGGGAGCTGGGTCTCTTTAGCTTAGAGAAGAGGAGACTGAGGGGTGACCTCATTAATGTTTATAAATATGTAAAGGGCAAGTGTCAAGAGGATGGAGCCAGGCTCTTCTCAGTGACATCCCTTGACAGGACAAGGGGCAATGGGTGCAAGCTGGAACACAGGAGGTTCCACTTAAATTTGAGGAAAAACTTCTTTACTGTAAGGGTGACTGAACACTGGAACAGGCTGCCCAGAGAGGTTGTGGAGTCTCCTTCTCTGGAGACATTCAAAACCCGCCTGGACACGTTCCTGTGTGATATGGTCTAGGCAATCCTGCCCCGGCGGGGGGATTGGACTAGATGATCTTTCGAGGTCCCTTCCAATCCCTAACATTCTGTGATTCTGTGATTCTGTGATTCTGTGAAAGCAAAGACATTGTGCCTTGCTTTATTTTTATCACAATAGCTAACCAGAATCCTAAACGTTGAAGCAAAATAACCACAGTTCAACCATACATGTATGTCTATATCCTCCCTGCCCTCCAAAATAATAATTTCCCTATTGAGATGCCTGTTTAGCGATCACAGCAGAAAAGCCACAGACCATGAATAAATCATGAAGCTTTCTCATCTTTCTATTTCTGTTAGTTTTTTACTACTTTGTATGAACTGGATGTTTATATACATGCTTTATGTGTGCAATTTCAAAACCAAATCAGGGAGAGTCAGGTAACATCAGTAAAACAAGAAGGCGTGAAACATGTAAATTGTATCAAAGTTAAAGACTGTCAAATCAGTATTTGGAGGTTGCTTGAGAGTTTTCCTTAACAATTCCAAGAGCCACAGGATGTAAGAATACTAACATCAATATAGTCATTCTTTTGAAGTTGATTTTCAAAACACATGCCAAGAAATTTGCACTGTGTAGTGTACAAATACCAGTCAGAGGTAGAAAGATGGCCACAAGGGATGATAGCATTAAAATGTTGCATAGTATCAAAATCCTCGCTTTGGTGGAAAAAAGACCAGTAACAGAAAAATTAGGATTCTAATAGGGACGAAGGACATCATAATTAAAGGGGCAAATTTGACTCTTTCTCCTCCTTACCTCAGCTCATACTCTCCCCACAAATTCTTTGAAATACAGATTTAGTGACAATATTGGCTTAACAACCACTAGCAGTATCCTAGGTCCTGTCTATTCCTCTTTTATACATTTCTACCTATGGAAAGAAAATGTTATGATGCAAAACCACGAGATGGATTTTCTCATGTTGTCAATCAGAGGGAAAAAGATGCTTCTGAAGAATATGACCTTACAAAATAGCAATGTTTAGTTGCAGTAAATAAACAAGATCAAGCTCTTTGGAGACGTAGATTCGAATGCACTTCAAACTTAGATGAAGTAAATTTGCCTCATGATTTGTAGACATATATGAGGGTTCATTTGGTAAAAAATTACGACTCTTGATCAAGAACAAATTAAAACTAGCAAATTACAAATTTATATGGAAAGCAAGCAAGAAAAATTTATGGCATTTTTTTTTTTAAATCTTCAACCCATGCCACTTTAGACTCTTTCTAGAACTTCCCGTTTCCCAAATCTGCACTTTAATGAATTTCTGCTTTAATGGAAACTAGAAATAACAAAAACCATAGATCTTTTTTGAATAATGCAGTTACATATAGACCTGCAGCACTAAGGTTCAATAAACAAAGCAGTAGTTTCCAGTCATGTAGTCATTTAATTTCTAAAGTGTACAAATGCATGATTTCAAACGTACACACACTATATGTAGAATAAGATATCATGCACACATAGATAAAAAGAGCATATGCAAATATTTTAAAACATTCTCCAGTTCTTTCCAAGATGCAATGTCAGCTGTTCATAAATAGACATATATTTTAGTGTTTACATAAAATTAACTAAGTAGAGAAGAGCACACAAATATAAACATACATATGTGTATATATAAATACAATTTGCATGTGCTGACAGGGCAAATCTTTTATCTGTTTTTTTTTTTTCATTTTTACAAATATGGAATGATAACCATAAATAGAAAGTTATCTATGGCTGCACAATAACATACCAGTAATTAAACATATGGAAAATTTTGGTTTAATGAAGAGTACAATATCATTGGCCCTTCTTCATTTCCCTTGATATGATAAGCTTTCTAATATTTTCATGAAAGAAGTAAATACAGTTTTGATAGATAATGAATTTATAGTAATTACCACATTCATTGTTTAACTCTTAGTCCTAAAACTTTATGCCAATCTTGTAAGGGGAATGAAAGAATAATCTGTGGATTCTTATTTGAAGTAGCAGTCTAATGTGTTCTGCATTCATTGAATGGTGTTAAGATTGGATTCATGTTTAAATGCAACAACTGTTTACCCTCTTCAAATCATTCAGGTCATTTTGGAGCAGACTGCACAGTGAAATGTTGGAACAGATGATGCCTGAAGTCTCGGACAGAGCATTTACCAGGACACTTGGACTGTCCAAACTATTTCCATCTGTCCTTAATATGGCATTATAATGGGAACACTGGGCAGAAAACGCATCCCAGTGTCATAGCTAGAAGAGCTCTGAAAACATCTGTCCCAAGAGCAGGGGGAAATTGAAACCAGCTGTAGCTGAGGTTGCACAGAGGGACAGTATTCAGCCCTGTTGTGGAGTCACCTGGAGCTTTTTATCCTCTCTGAAATGGCTCACGTAAGACTAAGTATAGAAGCTGTAACTGCACAGACACCTTGCTGTTTGCAGTGGGATTGTAAACTGAAGATTTATGAACACTTTAGGTGTTCATAAGAATAGCTTTCTTTGAAGCAGAGCAAATCCCCTTCTCTTCTTAAAAATATATATGGAAATACATTTCCTTCCATCTTTATAGCCACCTACCATTTACAAACACAAATATTTATAAAAATTTTGCAATCATTAAATCAATGCAACATATTGATGAAAAACTTTCATATTGGTTTACAAGGCAAGTGAAAGTGTATATATAATGTGTATATATATAATGTATACATATATATAATCAAAAAGTTGCTTTTGTTCTGTGTTACATGAATTATGCTCTGGTAATATTTTCCAAAGTAAGTCACATTAGAAAAGTCATCCCTTGCATATGTATCAGAGTCAGTTCTAAATACTTATCTCAGTCTTATGTTAGTTGAAATCCATTCATTTAAGTTGATTTACATTAGTATAAGACTGATAGAATATGAGCTAAAAAGAATCAGGTCAACATTTTTTAATCAGAATTTTAATAGCCACACAGTCAGTGTGGTATATAGGTTAACTTCATAACAGCTCCATAAAGTGAATTGATACACAGTACTGTATCATGCCAAAACAGCATTACAATCTATAATTTAAAACTTTTCCTTTGAAACTAGCTAAATACAGATTAAGAGGATAGATGGAAAGAACCTCAGCATTTATCAAGTAAATAAAACTATACATCAATGAACATGCATAGACATTCTTCTTTGTCATCTCCTGTGCTGTGTAATACATTCTTGATTAGCTGAGAAACTTCTGTAGATTTTTACATTTTTATGTATTTCATATATTCCATGGAGTAACATAAATTAATGTCTATATGCCATAAGTACCATAATTGTTGATTTCTTCACAGAACAATGCATTGGTACTATAATTCTTAAATGCTTGGTAATCAAATTTCTCCGCTTTTCAGCAGGAAAACAAAGTATCAAATACATTACTTTTGGAGATGATGTTGTGTAGGTGGGCCGGCTACTAAACCTGTGGCAGACGCTCTCTGTTAACCCTCCCCCCCCACCCAAAGGGAAAGGGAAAGGGAAAAGGGAGAGAGACTTATGGGTTGGAAAGTTAAAACAGTTTTAATAAACTATAATAATGAAAAAGAGTATAATAACAATAATAATAGAAATAATCAAATATATACAAAACCAAGACTGAGAGCTTGGAAATCCTCCTCAGGCAGAGTTGCTCCCCCCCAGCACGGGCAGAGGAGAAAATGCAGTACCTCCACCCAGCACGGGCAGAGGGGAAAATGCAATAGCTCCCTACCATCACACCTGCAGGCTTTTAACTGGAGAATTGGCAAAGCTGGTACCAATCAGTGGGAGACAGGAGGGCTCCTCCCTCCTGGGCCCCACCTCCAGGAGGCAGTGGGTTAGTGATAAATAGGAAAGTGAGAATGACATGTATGGGATGGAATACCTTGTTGGTCAATCTTGGGTCACCTGCCCTATCTGCTCCTCCCTGCAGGTGCGAGCCCCCTTCGGCTCTTCACTCATAAGCAGTGAGGAATTTAGCAGTGACCTTGGTTTCTCTAAGACTAATTGGCCTGGTTTGGGCCAAACCAGGACATTCCACCCCTTATTCCATACCATTCACGTCATACTCAGATCACCACTACCTTTTCATTTTCAAATATATATACACATATCACTAGTTTATGATTCATCTCTATACAAAAAGTTCATTAAGTTCATTTGGTTCAGGATTGTGGGTTTCCATCTGGCCAGCAGTCTCTCAGCAGTCTCTCTTTTGTCACGGTTCGTGCGCACGGGTTGCAGGTTAAAGATGTCAGACTCGAGGAGGTTACTGGACGCCACTTGATGAAGCTAGCTCCGGTCTCATCACCACTGTCTTAACCTGAAAGACACTTATGCAGCAACAACATACAGTTCAGACTTAAGTAGTCTCACCCAGAATCAGATCACCTTCAGGGACACATCGGACTTCACCATCTTGCAACATCACCCACCAAGTACATCCAGGTCCCTGAGCAAAAGCAATCCCACGAATGGGTTTACCTTTGCCCGTTGCAGGAAGAATCCAGACAGTTTTTCCCAATAGATTCCTTTCATGCACCACAGGGACTTTATCTCCTTCTACTGTATGTAGAAGGTCTGACTGAGCAGGGCCAGCTCAATTGATAGATCCCCTGGTGTTAACTAACCAGGTAGCTTGTGCCAGATGCTTATCCCAGTTTTTAAAGGTTCCACCCCCCATTGCTTTCAGGGTAGTTTTTAACAGCCCATTATACCTTTCAATTTTCCCAGAGGCTGGTGCATGATAGGGGATGTGATATACCCATTCGATGCCATGCTCTTTGGCCCAGTTGTCTATGAGACTGTTTTTGAAATGAGTCCCATTGTCCGACTCAATTCTCTCTGGCGTGCCGTGTCGCCACAAGATTTGCTTTTCGAGGCCCAGAATAGTGTTCCGGGCAGTGGCATGGGGCACAGAGTATGTTTCCAACCATCCGGTGGTCGCCTCCACCATGGTAAGCACATAGCGTTTACCCTGGCGGGTTTGAGGGAGTGTATTATAGTCAATTTGCCAGGCCTCCCCATATTTATATTTCAACCACCACCCCCCATACCACAAAGGTTTTAACCGTTTGGCTTGCTTAATTGCAGCGCATGTTTCACAATCATGGATAACCTGTGCAATAGAGTCCATGGTTAAGTCCACCCCTCTGTCACGAGACCATCTGTATGTTGCATCTCTCCCTTGATGACCTGAAGTGTCATGAGCCCACCGAGCTAAAAATAGTTCACCTTTGTGTTCCCAGTCCAAATCTATTTGGAACACTTTAGCAGCTTGATCCTCTTGTTGGTTGTTTCGATGTTCCTCAGTTGCCCGACTTTTAGGTACGTGAGCATCTACATGACGAACCTTCACGACTAGTTTCTCTAGCCGAGCAGCAATATCTTGCCACAATTTAGCAGCCCAAATAGGTTTACCTTTACGCTGCCAGTTGCTTCGCTTCCACTGCTTTAACCACCCCCACAAGGCATTTACCACCATCCATGAGTCAGTATAAAGATACAGCCTTGGCCACTTTTCTCGTTTAGCAATGCCTAAAGCCAGCTGGATGGCTTTTACCTCTGCGAATTGACTTGATTCACCTTGTCCTTCTGTGACTTGTCGTATGGGACTCCATACAGCAGCTTTCCACTTCCGATGCTTTCCTACAAGACGGCAGGATCCATCGGTGAACAGGGCATACTGCTTCTCACCCTCTGGTAATTCATTATATGGTGGAGCTTCTTCAGCACGTGTCACCTCAATTAAGAAATGGATTCATGCTGCTCACAGGGACTGGACCTTCATTTCTCCTATTCACACTTGGGAAAAAGTGATTTGAGGCCCATCTACCTTGACTGGGGTCCTGCTCACTGGTAACTGGAGCAGCCATCCTTCTAGAAAAATTCTCTCTGGTATTTCTTTTAGCTTGCAACTCACGTACTCATGCCTGTAGGGTACTGGTAGGTTGTCCATGCCATCTGTTCATGTCCTCCCCATAACCACGCAGGGCAAACCACAGGATACCTCGCGATGAGTTCTGTTTCCTTTGAGCTGGTCCTGTAGGAGAACGTTTTCTCTTAACAGCTGCAACGCGCGCCTGTGTAGGTAGAGAGTCAAGTTTATTCTCGATCATGGACAGTTTGTCTGACAGTTGTTTAAATGAGTCCTTGTTTTCCTTAGTCAGTTTTTCCACAGCCGAGATGCGTGCCTGCAGTGGGGAAGAAATACTATCTTCATACTGTCGCATACAGTTAGCCATTTCGCCCACAGTAGAACGTGCCATATCATCTTCTCCCCATACTAATATTGACAATGTATGGGTATATGTCGGTGGAGCATTCTTCACAACCTTCCGGAACATGGATCGGTTGCATTCCACTTCATCAGGATCTACAGGATCTACAACTTCCTGTGGGTGTCTATAAATGATCTCTTGCACAGCTAGTTCTCTAAGGTAGTTAATACCTATTTCTATAGTGGTCCATTTGCTTAGGTGACTCATAACATCATCTTTATAGGGATACCTGCTCTTTACAGCTGACAGGAGTCGCCTCCAGAGACTGATAGTGTTTGACTTTCTTGCAAGCGCCTTATCAATACCACCATATCTGGACAGGGATCCCAACTGTCTGGCTTCTCTGCCATCTAATTGCATGCTGTCTGCCCCATTATCCCAGCATCGGAGCAGCCAGGTAATAATAGGTTCACCGTCATAACGGCTGAAATCTTTCCTTATATTTCTCAGGTCCTTCAGGGATAAGGAGTGGTAGGTTATCTCTACGTCCGAGTCCTCTTGTGATAGTTCTGCTTTAGAAGGACCTTTCTTCTGTGATGGGTCTGCTTTAAAAGGACGATCGAGGAAACCCCCATCTGTGTCAGGCCCTGACTCTGCCTGAGAAGGGCCCTCACCTGTGTCATATGATGGCTCTGCCTTAGAAGGCTCTGAGTCATCATCCTCTTCTTCACAAGCTGATTTCTTTTGGTATTTCTTCCTGGTTACAGGAGCAATTAGTACAGATTCGATAGATGCTGGGGTCTGAGTAGCTGCAGTGGCCACCTTGGGAGGTGTAGCAGCTGTGGTGCAGGCTGCTGAGGTTTTAGTGGATTCAGTGGCTGTAGCGGCAGCACATGCTGTAGGATCTGAGGTGGCTGCATAACACCTACAACTGTCCCTGCACCGATATTTAATCTTATCCCACATCAGAAACACATTCAGGACAAACAAAAATAAAAACATGCCACCTAGACAGCACCATCCTAATTTCGCAAAATCTAGTGGAATCAGCTTGGCAGAAAAGGAGAAGGTGCTATTTCCCAAAGTAAAAGTGGAAGTATAATCATTAACAGAATCAGCTAAAGGACGCCTGGAGCGTGCAGATGAAGTCGCTGCTACTGATTCGCGATTAAAGCTGCCCATCATTGTGTCATAGAGATAAGAGATCGGAATAGTAACTGCCCAGTTTATCACAGCATAAATCAGTATCAAACCCCATACCAAAACAATACATTTCGACCAGCGCCCACTGCTAAACTGCATATAAACATTCATAAGAAACAAGCAATAACACAGTGCCCACGGCAGGTAAGGCATCATTGCAATACTCAGTTGTGAAAGAAGCTCCATAAAAAGACGAGATAACACAGCATTCAAAAATGACATCACCATCTTCACTATCTGTTTTAACTTTCCAACCCCTCGTAAATCTCAAAGGAAGAAATCTGTTACTTTCTCAGCTGAGCTCTCTGTGTCTCCTCCCACCAGAGCCAGGATTCAACTTATCAGAGCAACCTGTTGGAGCTTCTCTTGAGCCCCACGTTGGGCCCCAATAAATCTGTCATGGTTTAAAGCTGGGCCGGCTGCTAAACCTGTGGCAGATGCTCTCTGTTAACCCTCCCCCCCACGCAAAGGGAAAGGGAAAGGGAAAAGGAAAAGGGAGAAAGACTTATGGGTTGGAAAGTTAAAACAGTTTTAATAAACTATAATAATGGAAAAGAGTATAATAACAATAATAATAGAAATAATCAAATATATACAAATATATACAAAGCCAAGACTGAGAGCTTGGAAATCCTCCTCAGGCAGAGTTGCTCCCCCCAGCACAGGCAGAGGGGAAAATGCAGTACCTCCACCCAGCACGGGCAGAGGGGAAAATGCAATAGCTCCCTACCATCACACCTGCAGGCTTTTAACTGGAAACTGGCAAAGCTGGTACCAATCAGTGGGAGACAGGAGGGCCCCTCCCTCCTGGGCCCCACCTCCAGGAGGCAGTGGGTTAGTGATAAATAGGAAAGTGAGAATGACATGTATGGGATGGAATACCTTGTTGGTCAATCTTGGGTCACCTGCCCTATCTGCTCCTCCCTGCAGGTGCGAGCCCCCTTCGGCTCTTCACTCATAAGCAGTGAGGAATTTAGCAGTGACCTTGGTTTCTCTAAGACTAATTGGCCTGGGTTGGGCTAAACCAGGACAATATATTCCATGGAGTAACATAAATTAATGTTTAATTATACTGTCTATATGCCATAAGTACCATAATTGTTGATTTCTTCACAGAACAATGGATTGGTGTTATAATTCTTAAATGCTTGGTAATCAAATTTCTCCACTTTTCAGCAGGAAAACAAAGTATCAAATACATTATTTTTGGACATGATGTTGTGTAGGTGTTTTGATTTTTTTCTTTTTAAGTCAGGAAACGTTGAACACTTTGGTCTGGTTTTGATCAATGATAGAATAGTTCCCATGCAGAATCCATGTGTGTGAGATTATGTACCGACAGTTTATCTGTTAACTTATGCTGAAGTGATTGGTGTGTCCTGGAACTAGGACAACAAATGGACTCTTATGAGCATCCTATTGGATGATAAAGAAAAATACATGCAGATACCTTATCTTCTTCCCACTTCGTTCACTTTTATTGTTCATGTCCCCTGTTCATGCTTACATGCTCAGCTGCCCCAAAGGACTCACTCCATATCCAAAATGACCATTCAAATTCAGTATCCATATTTCCAAGGCATTCCTTGCTTTCTTCTTTCACCATACTTGCCCTCTCACCCTGAAAATGTCTGTGTTTGATTTCTGCTTTTTTCACAACTCATCTCATATTTCAATGCTACATAACTATAATCATCTCTGTTCCCAGTGGGGTTAGTACAGTATATCTCCCCATTTCATCAGTCAGTAGCAGTGAGCACGTATGTGAAAAATCATATTGATGAGCCAGGAGGGAAAGCAGTCTACTTATCTGACTACCATTTTTTTTTAAGTGGTGAAATAAAGCATTCCAAATGAAGAAAAATAACTTTCTGTGGTTTACCAGAAAATGCTGGCTCTGTCCTTGTGATAAATATGTAAGGTACAAAGTTTATGAGGACTGCAGCTAACTATTTTATCAACCTTCCTTTTACAATGTGAGAAGTCTTGTAAGCAGGAGACTAGTTGATCTATTTTGACACTTTTTGCAGGGATCTATAACTTCCATATCCTTTTCTTGGACAGTGCTGCAGAGATACAAAGAAAAACCACTGTCATTATCATCTGTCTATATTGTCAATTATAATAATTATGTACCTGTTTATACCATACAACATTTCCTTTCCTTTCAGCTTAGAAAAAATACTAATATATTGGGTGTAAATTGCAAGCTTTTGGTAGTGTGGGGTAGTCTGCAGGGATGGTGTCTCTGTGAGGTCAGGGACTGCCCTATGCCAGACACAGGTAGTTCCAGCCAGCTCCAAAATGGATCCACCACAGGACACAGCCAATCCAAACAGCAAAGCTGGTGGCACCTCTATGATTTCATATTTAAGAAAACACCAGTGAAGAAGACAAGGAAGGAACAAAATAGTGAGAAACAGAGGGAACAAAGAGGTCAGAGGAGGAGGAGGTGCTCCATGGCAGGATAAGCACACACCTGAAGGCACTGTCACCCATGGAGGAACAATGCTGGAGCACAGGAAAAGGGTGCTAAGGAAAGGTCAGCAGAGAGAAACCACTATGCACTGATGGTTGCATAGCTGAAGGGACTAAGTGTAACCTGTGGCAATAACACTGGGGAAGGAGAAGTGTGTGAAATGAAGTTGAGCCTGGCAAAGGAGGAGGAAAGGTGTTTTGCCAAGTGTCTAAATGTTTTTCTTTTTGTTTCCTAGCACATGAATCAATATTTAATGTTTATATTAACTTACAAATTAAATTCCCCAAGTCCAGACTGTTTTGCCCATGACAGCAGCTAGTAAGTGATCTCCCTGTCTTTATTTTGACTGAGTATTCTCTCTCTGGTTCTTCCTGTTTTCTTCCTCATGCCACTGCAGATGGAGGAGTGAGTGAGCAGCTGCATGGATGCTTAGTTGCTGGCTGGGGCCAACCCACCACAATTAGATAGCCAAGTGGTTACCAAGATCCTTCTAAGTGAGTATCCTACCAGTCCTACCAAATAAAGGACTTCTGCCCATTATGCACCATGTTAATTGGTTCTAGGATGTTTTAGGTTAAATGTAGCACCATGCTTATACTTACATAATTTTTATCTCAATACAGCTTTAACTGTAGAATGGCCATTAAAAATTCCATTATATTGATTTAATTGGAGAAGAAGGGGTTAAAACACAGATGGACTTGAAATATTAGACTAAAACAAAAAGAATTCAAGTTAGTGAAAGAAATAAAATACAAGCTGCCGTCAATATTGCCATCAAATCATCAAAAACATCTGAAGAGACAAACAGCATCAGATGAGAAATAGTTCTTTAATGAAAACCAAATGTTAAAAACATATGACATTTCATCACATTCTTTCAAAAAATCTGCTAGAAAGAGCTGCAGCACAAATCACCATCTTTGAAACAGCCATGACATCAAAATTCAGTCTTTTGATAATGATTTTTCAATATAATTTTTTGAAAAGTAACTTGACTATTATTGTACTTTAAACTCAATCAAATACTATTTATAGTATATATATAGTATAAAGAATAATGCTATTCTTTAATGTCCTTGTTAGCTTTACACTATAAAAATTGTTTTTCTATTTATTTCCCCTGTATTTAAAAAATGGCTTAGCAAAGATAATCTCCCACACTGTTTTGTTAAGTCAAAGACCATTTTTTTTGGATGTGGGGGATATACATTGCCCTTTAAATACTTATTTAAAAAAACACAAACATTGATATAAAAATAAACAAATATTCACTAATGCTGACATCCTTGAAAAAGCTTGTATTCAACCAAAAAAATGGTGTTACAGTCCTACCTGCATTATAATATTTAACATTAAATAGCAAACAGTCTATATCATTTATTCAGGGAAAGGACTTTTATTCCCAGTATAGATGAGTATCTTTTCCAACATTGGTTGCTATTTGACTGAATAAAGAAGTTTAATAAAGATTCAGTGTTAATTTCAGTAGAAACTTGTAGGAGTCACTATATAATTTCCACCTTTGTCAGACTTTATAGAACTAATATAATTTATATTTTTCAGGTTTTTATTTTGTTTTCATTTGTTTTCAGTTATGCTGGAATCAGACTCTTCTCTCCAAAATTTTTAGAAAAAAACCTCAGAAAGTACTATTGCATGCCTCATATCTTTTGAGCACCAGGAGGGAGTTGCAATAGTTTCAAATTCTTTCCTTTGGTTCTGTTTCTTGAGGGTCGACTTTTCTGTACAAAAAAAGAAATTGTCTTAATCAATGCCACATTTACCTTTTAGGTATTTTCCATTTCTCCTGCTGTCATTTGAAGAGGATCAATTGTTGATTTACGTTTTTACTTTCCATTCTACACCACGTATCTTTTAATCTCATGATTCTCACTGTAATAGAATCAATCTTCAACTCCACAGTTTTACATGTGAGTAGAAGGTTTTAAGGATTTTTTTTTTTAAGTTGACAAGGGAGGTGTAAAGGTTTCTTCTGCTCTGCTACATTAATAGCAAGGCGAAATTCAGGCTTCTTAACTTCCTACATTCCTTCCTATGAGGAAATTCTATGCCTTTATTTCATACACACTTGTAAGGGTGTGTACACAATTAAAACATTACGTTAAAAACACAGCGTGTTTTTAAGTAAAACACATTGACTCAAATGCTCAGATGCACCTTGAGTATAGCTAGCATTCCTAATGCATGTGCACATATGCACAAAAGCCTGGCTCTAATTATAGATACACTACTTTCCTATGGGAGCCAAATACAGTTACAGTTTGGCTGTAGTTTAGTTTCTCTGGCTGAGAAACTAAAAGTCAGGTTGCCTGCCACTTTTGATGTTTCTGAAGAGGGACACTGGCCACAGCCACTGCTTAAGATGGCCTCAGCAGCAGCAAGAATTGGAATAAGGAACGGCAAGCTTATCTCTGCTGAAATTTCTTCCAAGCATCATTTCATTTCCTCATATGGGATGAGGCCAACTGTACGATATCCAACAAGGCTGTGTCAGGTCCTGCACTTGGGGCACAACAAGCCCATGCAATGATACAGGCTCAGGGAAGAGTGGCTGGAAAGATGGCTGGTGGAAAAGGACCTGGGGTGTTGATCAATGGCCAACTGAATATAAGCCAGCAGTGTGCCCAGGTGGCCAAGAAGGCCAACAACATCCTGTTTTGTATCAGAAATAGTGTGGCCAGCAGGACTAGGGAAGTGACCATCCACCTGTACTCGGCACTGGTGAGGCCGCACCTCAAATACTGTGTTCAGTTTTGGGCCCCTGACCACAAGAAAGACATTGAGGTGCTGGAGCGTGTCCAAAGAAGGGCAATTTAGCTGGTGAAGTGTCTGGAGAACAAGTCTTATGAGGAGCACCTGAGGGAACTGGGGTTGTTTAGCCTGGAGAAAAGGAGGCTGAGGGGAGACTTTATTGCTCTCTACAAGTACCTGAAAGGAGGTTGCAGTGAGGTGGGTGTCGGTCTCTTCTCCCAGGTAACAAGTGACAGAACGAGAGGAAATGGCCTCAAGTTGTGCCAGGGGAGGTTTAGATTGGATATCAGGAAGAATTTCTTCACCGAAAGGGTTATCCAACATTGGAACAGGCTGCCCAGGGAAGTGGTGGAGTCATGATCCCTGGAGGTATTCAAAAGACGTGTAGATGTGGTGCTTAGGGACATGGTTTAGTGATGGACTTGGCAGTGACAGGTTCGACTTGATGATCTTAAATGTCCTTTCCAACCTAAACAATTCTATGATTCTATGATTCTATATCAACCTTTCTCAACACCATCCTGTCTTGGGGGACTGGACAAGTGAATTCAGATAGTTTATTCTTGGGACAACAAAATACAAGCCCTGAGACAGTTCTGTGCAAATACGAACATGTATAGTTCACTGGTTATTTTGAGATGGAAGATTCTGCTATTCTGGAAGCACTTGAAAGCATAGCTTCCTGTAATCATTCTTTGAGTTCAGAGTCACCATGGCACAATATATTCCTGCTGCTCTGCTAGTGTGATTTTGAACCATGCATCACACAAAGCAGATCAGCCGTATTACGTGACTCTGCAAGACTTACAGAATTTCTACATATTCGACACGTCTCTTTAAGTGTGATATTCTTTGTAAAGAAAAAGAAAGGAAGCATATTCTGATCAACATGTTGAATGCATTACATTTATTTAGTACAAATACTAGACAGGGGTACATGTGGAATGCAGTTAAATGTATTTCATATGATTAGTTAAAAGGTAATAATTTCAAGAACAATGTATAGTATATATTTGCATGAACCTAAGGATAACTGCAGGGTCATTTGATGGAATTGTATCATACAGTACAATTAAAGATTAGAACAACTGAAATAATTGAAAGAGGAGGAAGAATTGATCTGTAATATTCTCTAATATTACTTCTTATTATTGTAGTGTGATATTTAGCAAAGACTGAATCAAAACTGACCTAATTTTAAATGGAATAACTGGTATCATTATTCATTTTCTTGGTGAAAGTCTTTTGTTAGGCACTGTTAAGTTTAGCATTCCACAAAAAGTGTTGAATTTTTCTGAAATTCACCAATTCTATCCTAAAATGAGTATTGATTTAAAAGTAAGAAGAAAACATAGCTATTCTGAGCTCAGACTAGGCTAGATATTCAACACATCCTGTGGAACACAGGCATGAGTGTTACATTGCCATATGCCTCAAGACCCTCTATTCAGAGAGCCCTGAGAAACCAGGATGAGCACTATATGTGCAGCATGTAGCTTCATTCTTTACCTGTAAAATCTTAGCTTGGCTTGTGAGAGAGGGAAATATAAGACAAGATATCTAAATGTATTTTTGTGATTTAATTGAGATCTACTGATTTGGATTGCTAAGTTGTCATATCATATAGGCTCAAAGCTTTTTGATGTGATTAATGCATCTTGACTTAATGTATGAGGGGAAAAAAATGTATCTGTGATTATTTGAAAAACTTGCCTTTGTAGTTTATTTCTGGGAAAATAGCTTGAGTCTTAAATATTTGGAAGGCATTTTAGTATGTTCTCAGATGGCATGAAATAACCAAATTCTATGACAGAGATCTCAGGTACAGACATTAGGACATTATCTTTTTCTTTTCCAAAGCAGAGTATGATTACGCTCAAGGGAATAATTGGCTGATGTGGATAAAGTAGACCAATTTGAGTTCTTCAGGCAGTCTATGTTCTTCACATTGGCAGCCAAGTGCCCTCCCTGGGCACAAGAAAGCAAGCTTTGCAACCCCTCTTCTGGATTCCTGACAAGTGACTCCACTATCTGCTAAAAAAAACCCATAACTAGTTTCTCTGCCATCCTATCCATGTATTTATATTTTGATTATTCTGTGCTGATTGTGACTGTATGTGTCTTCTAAGCAGACAGCTAGACAAGCCATAAATTTCTGTTTTTAAATATAATAGGAAAATAAACTTTCCCCCTCCAAAAAAAAAAAGGGTCATATTTGGCCTGCAGTTTACAGTGTTTTTCTCTGATAAAATGTGTTAGAAAACCTGACATTGAGCCAAGAAATCTACACTTATATGTGTATTATAAAAAGAACATTTTGTATGTATATATAACATCCTTAAGCACAGAGGAGATTTCAATCCGTGATCCCAGTCAAGACACAGTCCTGGTGTCCTTGTCTTTTTTTAATTGCCTGTAGACTGTGATACAACTTGTTATCCTTAATATTGTGGTTTATACTCCTGTTCTCAATTTTAACTGTATATAAAGTCACAAAATGTGTATAAGCATCAACACATATATAGCTCATCTTTATTTTCATATTTTTAATACAACCCAAATCCCAGGTTACACCGATTTAAAGGTGTTTCCATTACAATCCCCACCCATGGTCCCTTGGCACCAGACCATAGGGTTTAATATTGCAATGAACTCCCCTTGCTCCTGCTCTGGCTTGGGCTTATCCACAGACTTTAAGTAGGGGTGTACCTGCTCCAAGTGGAGCCTTATCTATGAGCCACGGTCTCTTCAGAGGTATATGTGCTACAATGTAGACTTATCCACAGCCACAGTCGCTTTGAGGTGCACCTGTTCCAGCGTGGCCTTCTCCATGGGCCACAATGCCTTCAGAGATATGCCTGCTCCAGTGTGGCCTTACCCACAACCATAGTCCCTACAGAAGTAAACCTGCTTAAACATGGCTTTATCCACGGCTGCAGTCAGTCCAGGGGAGTACCTGCTCTGTCGTGGGCTTATCCATGGCCACATGCTTTGAGATGCTCCACCATTACCTCATGCACAGCCACTGATGCTTCAAGGTGTACCTTCTGCAGCATGGACATATCCTTGGGCCACAATCCCTTCAGAGGTATAACTGCTGCAGCACAGACATAACCATGGCCACAGATGGTTTGAGATGTACCTGCTCTGGCATGGGCTTATCCACAGCCACAGATGCTTTGGGGTGTCCTGCTCCCACATGGACTCGTGCATGAGTCACAGTCCCTTTGACTCGAGTTCACACTGGAGTTCCAGTCTGTCCAGTACAGCAGCACAGAAACAGCAGCGATGCCCTGGCCATCTGCCAGCCCTGGTGCATGGCCATTGCTGTTATCAAAATGTTCCCAGGCACAGCAGAGTAAGATGGTAAGCAGCACGGCACTACAGCAAGCAGCGAAAGCAAAAAGCAGCCACTAACGAGCACAAGACTCTAATTTACAGTAAGACAAGCAAGCCCCATGGCAAGCACAGGAGCCTGTCAATTAATAGCTAAACAGCAATAACAGCTATAACTTCGATCTAACACATTCCAATCAAATCTGTCGTTATCTTGAACCCTCCAAGCCCCACACTGGGTGCGAGAAAGGACTGTTGTCTAACCCCAGCTGGTAACTAAGTACCACATAGTCGCTCTCTCACTCCCCTCTGGTGGGATGGAGGAGAGAATCAGAAGAGTAAAAGTGAGAAAACTTGTGGGTTGGGATAAAGACAGTTTAATAGGTAAAGCAAAAGCCACGCACACAAGCAAAGCAAAACAAAGAATTCATTCACTACTTCCCATCGGCAGGCAGGTGTTCAGCCATCCCCAGGAAAGCAGGGCTCCATCATACATAATAAACTCCATCTTGTGTATATGAAATGGAAAACGAACAAGTGATCTTTAAAATGGTGAGAAAATTCCAGATCTTTTAGTGTTCCAGAAGTGAATGCCAATACCTTGAATTGAACTATCAAATGAATGCAAGTCAACAGAGACTAAGTCACATGGATTACTCTACAATTTTAGCTTAATCAAACAAGATCTAGACACTCAAAAAAAAGCACAGAATGCTGTTATTATATATTTTTCTATTTCTTTAACTTTTGAAACACTTTATATCCGTCACCATTTTGCAGAGATAAGAGCAGGATCAGCCATCTGAAAACCATTCTTGTTACACTACATTTGGTTCACTTTTATGAGTAATCTCAGTCAGTGATGAGCCATATACATTAATAAATACTATTTGCATGCTTGTGTGCACTACATAACATTATTGATATCCATGTTTTTGTGAAATATGAAGTTCAGCATGTGTAAGAGTATCCCACTCAGATCTCTGTGGTGCCTCAGGAGCAGAAAATTTTCTCAATGGTCTACCAATTTGCCAATTATTCAGTCAGGCATAGGGAACACCTAAATGTGCCTAACAAGTGTTTCCAAGGAGAGGAGGATTATCAAGAACCCAGAGGGCAGAATATCAGTACTATTTCCTCATAGTTTCATGACAAAACAGAAGCACTGAAGGACATTACTTGAATTTGAACAGACTTTAACAAACCTCAAGCAAGGGCGTGAGTGTAGAGATTAGGGCTAAGACTTTCCTCTCAATGGAAATGATGACCTTTAAGACTGCAGCTCAGTATTCTTGCACTACCCAGCATCCCAAAACATTTTTTCAGGATGCTCAAAGGGTGACACTGTGGGCAAGCCTGGGAGCTAGTAACAAGGTCTATATGAACAAAATTTCTTCTAGAGACTAACATATGCCATATATATTTCTTGGCAGCAGCATGGTAGCACAAAGAGCCCTTGAGGAGTTCTTGTCTCCCTCTTCATCCCACCCCATTTAAGGCTATAATAACTCATTTTCTATAATTTCACATTACAAAAACACTGTTTTACACAATCTCCATCTGTCTGTGATACAGAAATAAAATCTTTCATAAAATGTTCCTGCCACCTACTTTGTCTCTGTGCAATATCTTACTACATAAATAAGTGTTAAAACCACAGAAGATACTTTCAGGAAACGGCACAGAACATGACTCTGGTAATTTTGGAAAAATATTTTTCTTCTATAAGGGAAGGGCTGTCTTCAGCAGGATTTGAAGAAACTGCTGGTTTAGACTGGACATAGTCTTCTATGTGTTTCTAGAGTTCCGCCTGTTCTAGTATGCTTTGAGTAGCAGAGTGTTTTAAGGTATTTTCTGAATTTTGCTCCATCTCAGTGATAAAATCTAGATACTTTGGAAACAATTATTGAGAATGTGGTTTAGCTGTGTATTTGTATAATGCCTTTTGCATTTCTCTCTTTCAGAAAAGCCAAATCTTACCTCCACCAGGACTGCTGCATGAAGTTCTCAAGTCATATTCTTAGCTTAATGAAGTTATTCCTATGACACATGGAACTGGAAAAGTTAATGAGAAATGAGAAGCGGGTAAATCAAATGACAAAGTAATCATAATTTTATCACTATATCGTCTACACTGATACAGATAACTGCCAACTGTATTTTATGGTGGAAAACCCCTCAACTTTGGGAAACTTCTGTCAAATGGCAAGAGTTAGTTTGAGATCAAGATCAACACCAGACAAAGTAGAAGAATGTTCCTTGGTAACTGTTATAAGCATGTGCACACAGTGCAACAGAGTGCATGATTTTAAAAACTCAACATGAATTAACCATCATTAAAACAGCAAATGGAGGTTCCACAAGCTAGTGTTCTTTATCCTGGATCCCTAGTTATTGACCCTGGATCTTTCTGCTCCCACCAACAACTAGCATCAGTCTTTTGAATTGAAAACCCTTCTACAGAGCTCGTTTTGATGTCATAGACTCACAGAATCACAGAGTGATGGAGGTCAGAAGGGACCTCTGGAGGTCATCTAGTCCAACCCTCCTGCTCAAGCAGAGCCACCTACAGCCAATTGCCCAGGACCATGTTGCCAACCCTCCTTGAAGGCTTTTGAATACCTTCAAGGAGGGACCCCTCTACAATGTCTCTGGGCAACCTGTGCCAGTGCTCATTCACTCTCACAGTAAGAAAGAGTTTGCTGATGTTCAGATCCTGTGTTTCAGTTTGTGCTCATTGCCTCTGGTCCTGTCACTGGGTGCCACTGAAAAGAGCCTAGCTCCATCTTCTTTGAACCCTCCCTTCAGATATTCATACACGTTGATAAGATCCCCTCTGAGCCTTCTCTTCTCTAGGCTGAACAATCCAAGCTCTCTCAGCCTCTCCTCAGATGAGAGATATGAGTACTCATACGAGTCACCCCTACCTTCATCTTCACTCACTTATTGCAACTTATAAAACCACAGTAGCCTGTCCATCCAGTCAAAGCTAAATCTAAATATTTGCCGCTACAAATTTGATTAGAATGCTCATTATTATGTAAGTCAGACAAGCAAGCACAATGAGTAATTCCTTAAATATAGATTATGGACTTAGTCAACTGGACTTGGGACACTATTTCAACAAGTTTACAACTTAACCAAAACGATTTTTACTCGAGCTAATGGGTACTAGTGAAAACTCTCACCATAGACAACTTTACTTTTCAAATTCCAGCCATCTTAGTTATAAAACTGTTCAAAAATTACGAGATTGTTTATTTCCTTTAGCTAATCTTTTTTTTCACCCTTGACTAGAAACAGCAGAACTGCTCCTTCTTCCAAAGTGAAAAGAATTCACTCTGAGGCAGAGATTCAACGCAGCAAATAAAAGACCAAAACCTTCAACAACTAAATTGTGAGTGATGGAAGGAGTAGATAAGCATAAAAAACATTATGAAAGCCTAATAAGCATGTATAACCTTTCTTATTACAAGAATCATACTACCCGTCACTGAAACACAGTCTTTTCAATGAATGTTCAGAAGGAAAGGACAGCAAGTTACAACTTGCTGCGAATGATTCTACAAGTGAATGTTTCTATATTCAGGAAAAACTAGAAAGGATATTTTAAGGTGAGCAACGTATTCAATAAGGTCAAAACATTATTATTAATACCTTCACTTCTGGAAAAAACAGTGCTTTAGAGCTGAGGAATTTTAATTTATTTGTGCAAAATTTGTGCTTACTCAAATTCTGAACTTTCTTACAGAAAATAATTTCTCAAAGGTTTTCTTGGTAAACTATAAAAAATTCTCCTAAAGTTCTGTTGTCTCAGATAGAGTGTAATTACCACTTGCTATCACATCCACCCCCCAACCCCAGCTACGGAATTCTTTGGGCTGTTAGTTGCTGGGAATACCTGTTTTGAATAAAAGCTGTACAGTTATTTCTCAGCAACAGCATACAAATTCCTACTTTTTAACTGCCTGAGATACATATAAACCAGTCAGAGAAATATACTTAATCCTCCTGTGGTTAATCCTCAATCATCCTGTTACAAAGCTACAAACTATGGTAATCTGAATGGCTGCCTCAACCTCAGGTCTTGAGTTTTTTTCAAGGTGTATAAACTCAATTATACATCAAAGAGGTGGGCAAGGCACAGGAAAGAAACACTGAAAATTAATCTTTTGGAAATGCAAAATTTACTTTTTTTTTTAAGTTAAGGCTTTAGATAGATAATGTATTTTAAGTGGATATGCTTTATTTTCCTTTCTCCCCATATTTTCACTGTTATAATTTGTCCAGGCTCCTTACTATGAAAATTACTGCCTACCTATTTCATGAAACTAAGCATCTTTGTAAGAGTAGCAACACCTCTCCAACCTTCCAGATTCCTCCAGATTCCATCCATCTATAGATCGTGATCTGCCCTAATTAGAATGTAGGGAAGGCTGTTCTCCATGGAGGTCTTTTGCAATTGACTAGGTAATTGATGAAGCTACTTTCTTCTAATGTCACGAAAAGCTGAAGAATCTGAGGATAACTGCAGGTCAGAAGATCTGGCATGTAAAGTTTTCTTATCAGGTGCACTTTCTCCCTGGTTCAGAGTTCGCTGAAAAGAGTTACCTTTATATTTGGAGGAGCACCTCTGACAATGTAGTTAAAGATCTTTGCAGACAGGCAAGCAGACACAGGAAAGGGTTTTGGTAGAGAAAGTATGTAAAAGATTAAGGAAATTCAATGTCCAATACATTTTTTTCCTTTTTTCCTAAAGCCAGGTTTAGCAATTTTAGTTTCTTTCTTCTGCTTAGCTGGGTACTTAATGGGGAAAGGAAAAGATCAACTGTATAGAGAAAAATAGGAAAAGGTGTATCTTGGAGATGATTCATGCTTGATCAACAATAGCTATAATAATTTCTTTAACCTTTTGCATCCTCTGTTATTCAGAGCAAGGAATGTCTAGCACCTCATACGAAGGAAACATATTCAGACCATGACAATAAACAGCTGATTCTTGCAGTTGACTTCAGTGAGTCTATTCATGTGATAACAGATCAATAGTTTGCATAAGGGTTGTATAACAGGCTCACATGACTGCCTGTAAAAGCAGAAAGAAACCCTGCTCATTGTTAGGGGAGCTGGGTATGGGAATGAGTACTGCTAATGAGTAGGAAGGAAGGCTGAACTCAGACACTTTACAAATAGTGCCCCAGATCATGGTGGTGATAATGAGTGCTATTGAAAAAAATATGTAACACATTGGTACAGCAGGGGAAAGAAATCCATATTGCTGCTACTTACGCTATACCTGTCACGTGGATAAATACAGCAAAGAACTTCTATTTTGCAAGGCTGCTAGTCTAACAACTTTACTGAGTACTAAATTTCAAAGGAAAAAAATAGCATTTTATTACTTCACTTACCTTATCCCTGTGGTATAAATTGCCAAAGATTTACTTGCGGTTTCAGCTGCCCAGTTTCTATTGACTTTAATGACAAAAGCATGGCTAAACCCCTGTGCATCTCTATAAAAATTTACCCCATGTGTTGTCCTAATCATATCTGTTTAGTTTACTGTCAAAAACAAGTTGTTATTGCTGTCAGTTCAGCACAGCCAATATAACTGTTAAAGAGCAAACTGAATTGCACTCTGCTTCGCATATTATTGACAAAATTGTCAGTCAGCTTTTGATTTGAGAGATTTTACTGCTAGTGATGATTAGTGTTGTGCACAGCTAAATGACCAGGCAGCTTAGTTTGTTCTGGATGAAGCCCCAAAAGTTCAAACAGTTCTCTGAACCTTTTCCAAATCCCATGGTTCTGCAAAACTGAGCTGGCATTCTTGTGAGCACTGAGCGCCCAGATACCTTACATTTTCACTAGTACTTCATGTTGCAGGTCAGTTGGAAAACACCATGAGAAACACTTTTGTCAGAGTCAGAATGACTCTGCTGTCAGTGTTATTTGCAGCAAGCATGTGAAGATGTTCATAAGCATGGATTTAATATCAAAACATGTATTTGTAATATTTATTCATGAAAAATGAATTTTATTTGATCTGGAATAGAAGCATTGTTCCTAGCAAAGCCATAGAGAGAGTCCTCAGAATCAGCTGGAACATACTCAATTCATGGGAAGTGTGGGTGTGAGGATGGGCAGGGAGTCAATAAGGTACCCCTTTAAGTTTTCTCTGCTAGAATGGAGTTGCAATTCTGTCTTTATAAAGGGTTATAAAGGAAATCCTCACAGTCCTCATTAATGTTTTTTGACTTAGTAAAATGTCCTTTTCCCCGTATCTCATCCTCCTGATTCATAAAGGTGTTTTTTCTGGTGCCTCAGAACTAGAGCAATAACTGAGTTTCATCCACCAACAGCGATCTGTGGAAATAATAGAATGACAGCTTTCTTGCTGATATCTCACGTGTTATTAGAAACAAAAAAAAAACACAAAAAAAACACTTAGAGGGAGTTTGTCTGACCCAATTTTACCAACACAGCTTTCAATGCAGATCAAAAATTACGAGAAATAAATTATATAGGCAGTTAGTTTCCCTGACTCATTTTGAAATTTGCACTTCTTGTTCTTTTATATATACTACTAGATAGTGTGACAGAAATGTCTGGAACAAGAAGACTACCTTAAAAAATCAACCTTAAAGATCAGACTGCACTTTAAACCTGTGTCTGTCACGAGTCTTGTAATGCCTAACAAGGAAATACAGAGCTAGCAATGCAGCTACAACATCTAAAAGAAATTAGAATTGTCAGCTTAACATTTGTGTTTGCTTTTACGATGTTGCATGTGTGTGCTTGCACAATAAGGGCAGAGAAGTTATTTAAAACAAGTTACACAAAAAAAGCCCTTTTTTCTTCTTAAGATCCCATAATTATGAAAGAGGAAAAATGACAAACAAGAGATTGATGGGGAATGAGAAAGGAAAGAGCTATGTGCTTAAACACAGTGATATGCACTGTTAACGTGCACATTTTGTCAGTTATTTGTTTTTATTTTAGTTAGATTTTTTTTTTTTTTTGTAAAATATTCTGTCATCAGAGGAGATGTAAATCATGGACATTGTCAGAAGACAACAGGGAAGTCAAGAAAGGAAGGCCAGGGCAAACACAGTGCTCTAAGAAACATTTCTGACATGGAAGGCTGGATGAGATGGCCTTTGGGAAAAGGCAACAAGATGAGGGGACAGCAGCACATCCATTCTTCGCAGGCCTGGTGGTGGTGTCAGTAGGGTGACTCACATCAAAAAGCTCAGAGAAGTCCCCGCCCTCCTTTACTGTTTCTTCTACACTTGCTATTTTTTCTGGAGTTCCTGCCAAATCCCCTAATTGTTTTTTCAGGCTTTCCCATGCTTAAAATGGACCCACCCTGACCCAGATTTTCTCTAGTTTTTTGTGGGATTTGCAACAGTAGAGATACAAAATCCACATGAGCATCAGGCAATACTGTACTCTCTGGATGTGTTAGAAAACAACTGTGTCCTCGTTCTTTTTACAACTCACTCAACCAGGTTTCAAGATGGTGCCTGGGATAGCATCCAGTACAAAGGACTGGATCTACAGTGGGCTGCAATGAGTCTTATAAACAGGCAGATTTTGAGGAAATTTCTTTCTGCCTTTCCATGGGCTCCAAATGAATTGCAGCCTCCTGTTGCCTTTGCTCAAGTGACATCACCCATCCCTCCAGAAACAATGTTTGTCCATATTTATTCCTTAGCTACTAGCAATTCAGATCACATCTGTCTTTTTATACTAATTATGTCAGCTTTCAACAAGGAAATCCAGCCTCCTGTTCCTTTCTCTTGTAAAAATAAATAAATTTTTTTGGAATCTTGGAAAATGTTGTGCAAAGATGGACTTGAAGTTAACGGAGGGTGGAGTACTTGAAAATGCAGGTCTATAATATAATATAGCTTACCAAAATCTATTTCTTGAGCTAGAGCTTCAATTTAATGAGCATGCTAACATTTCAGCAGTCATTATACATTGAAAAAAGTTTCCGATAATTAAGGATAATTGGCAATGGAAATAAAATTAACAGATGATAATGGCTCTGCAGCAGACTTCAGCAGCTTGCTCTTTCTGCATGTATTGGGTAAGGCAGCAGAGGCAAAGGTTTTTAAGTGGCAATCCAAACTGGTCAACTGTGTCTTGATTGTTTTTCACCTAAATTTTTATACTCTGTGCCTCTGCATCCATTTTTCAGTCCCTTTGCAAGTTGTTTTTCTTTCTTTTTTTGTTCCTGGGCTGCCCACAACATAATATTCCAGGGTTAATTACCAGCCAAATTAGGTCTATATTTAATGATTACACGGTGTCACAATCTAAGCTTCTGTTAGCTTTCCCTCTAATGTCATCATGCATAAACCAAGTCACTTTCAACACCCTGACTAACCTGTAGTGCCAGCTTTTATTAGGTTTTCAGATGAAATAGCTTTAATGTGTAATAATGTTGTTGAGTACATAGGGATTTTAATAGTTTACACAGTATTTTCCACAGTTTACTGACTCTTTTATGGTGGAACAGGGGAAGAACAGGAGGACTCTTCATAACATTAGAGTAAATGCACTTTGTATCATGGCTGTGCCTAGTAGCTCCACTGTGGTTAAAGTATTTCCACAATATTACCTTCCATTTTCACTACTTTAAAACTTTGTTGTTAAGTTTGTTGTAGAATGGAAAAAGAACACAAAAGGGACAAATTCAAGGACTGGAATCACAGCCTTTACAGTATTTGTTTTGAAACTAAGATATTCACTCACCTTTCAATCTGCCTTATAATGCTGCCTATGGCAAAATGGTGTCTTTATTTAAAAAAAAAAAAAGATGCTTCCTTTATGCTTCAACCTCAGAAACTATGTATCTGGACACGGTTCTCTATTCCATCCTGCTGTCAAACAAAATGACTCAAAAGAAATGCCACAGTTACACATGCATACAGCAAAAATAATGAATGATCTGATGCGTTTACAACACCGTAGTGTGCCCAATCTAAAAATCACAGAAGTCTCTGTCTAATTTTAGGAAGAATTTGAAAGATGGTGATTTAGGAATATCACTTTGTTGTTGAGTAAGAAAGCTTCAAATTATTTATGCAGGTCATTTAAAAAGTGACAAGAGAGCTTTCCAATTGGTAAGCATTGTTATATGTCTGAATATACTACCTATGTTACAAAAAATGAATTTAGAAATTCTAGAGAGAGTTTTCCATTTTTTAATTGGAAGTCTTTTTTTTTTTTATTTGCATCAATTTGTAAAGCCAGGAGCTTTAGTTACCTTGAGATCCCTGCACAAAACTCAGAAAAAATTATTTTCTGTTTATAATTATGTCATAGTCCTAAAGTCCAACCTCACGAGCCCCAAAAGCAATAACAAATTCAATGAATCTCCATTTCTGAAAAGGATAAATGTTCCCCAGCATAGCAGAGATTCAGTATCTAGTTTAAAGTAGCTTTTGGCCCTAAAATGTTGACAGTAGGACTGAATCACTTCCGCTCAGCCAGCTGTAGACACATTATTGAGACAGGAATTTTCATCTTTCAGAGAAGAGAATAACAAGTGTTTGGGAGATTTCCTGTATTAAAAAGAACAATTATTTCAGCCTGTTTGAAGGGATTGCCTGTGGAATAAACAAACTTGAGTGGTGCAGAGGAGAAGCTGTGAAAAGTGATGGATAGATACTTTAATTTTGGTCTCATTAAAAGGTAACAACCTTTTGATAATCTTGCTACCTGTATAGCAAACTGTGAACCATATTTAAACCTGTAATGATTCTGAAGAAGGATTTAGTTCTGGTGAAGTTGGATATAGGAATTACACATGAGAGATTTCCTCACCGGCTTAACCAAACACCAAAGAGTAATAAAAGTTCTGGTTTCTATTTCAGGGAAATGAGAATATACAGTGGCAAATTATGCATCAAGATATTCAATGTGGGAATATAAGAATACAATCAATGAATTTGTCTTTAATAAGTATCCATGTATGTAAGCATTAATTATTAGGTATGCAAGTACACATAAATTTTTCTGGGTACACAAATATTTGGGTTTAGTTGGTCATTTCAAGTTAAATCTTGCAGTTTTCTCTAGAGCTGTTTTATGTATGAGTTCCAAGTGGATTCATTGTCTGTGAGATTTTTTTTAAACACACAGTTTGAGGGTTGAAAAAAAAAGAAAAATAAAATAATAAAAAAGAACCAATCCTTTGTTAATGGTAGCTATTCACCCTTGAGTGGTTTAAAGAATTGGTTGAACCAGGTTTCCATTAGAAGATAATTCTTCTTTTCAGTGTTAGTAAGCTCAAGTGAGCATTCATATTGCAACTGGGCATTGCAAAGTCCTTCATGTGGTACAAGCGACAAGAGTTCAGGCTAGATTGTAATGGCAGACCAGAAGACGAACCTTCTCCATATTTCTTTTACTGGCATAGTAGACACATGAACATAAACACTAGGATCTAAGTTTATACAGTGGAAAGACTGTGGATAATATTTTGTTGACACCATCTTCTGTGAAATATAAATGTTATTCTTCTGCATGAATATGGATGATTTTACTGTTCAGTGTTCTACAATTAGGTTTTAACATAAATTTATGTTGATTTATGATACATGTAACTTGCTATAGGCTTAAAAAAGTATGACAAAGCAATAGCTAGGGAGACAGGAAAAACTCTTTTTGTTGCTGTTCACAGTATCTGACAATCCATTTGAGGGAGAAAAGATATAGCTGATGTATCTGCCCAATCTGTCTAACTTCTGCTGCTTTATGGCTTTGGCTGTTGCTTTTTCTACCAGGCCTTCATGTTAATGTAATTGTTTGGATGAGAGTGAGAGTTTTGCATTAGCTTATGCCACAAAGATTTTGCCCCTGACTCTTGTCAAAACTCAGTCTTCTCATGGGACTCATTTTTCCTCTTGCCATGCTTGTCCTTACTGTACTAAAACTTCTGACTAAGACTGCTTGATTAGGGTATTTCCAATCTTTTTCACTGGCCAGCCAGCATACACATTGCAATAATATGTTCTCTACTTTATGGTCATCTCTGAATAGGAAAAAATCTATTTCATGGTATGACATAAATAATATTCCACTCTCTAACACCATTTTTCCCTTCTATTCAGTCTTTGGCCATACTAATACGAATGTTTATATAAGTACCACTTAATTTATGTCTCTTACTATTTTGTAATTACCACATTAAGAAGGTTCTTTCATTTCAGGACAGATAACTTTGTACCGTGGCTATACTTAGATGAATAATTACAGAAGTTTGACCTTAACACTCAGAAAAAGACTCAGATATTAGAGCAAGTGATGGTTTTCTTGTATTTAAAGTCATCAAGTAGTCAATGGACACACAAATGTAGCTCCAAAATAAACTCCTTTAACAAACATATAGGTCACTTTACCTGTCTTTCTGCATTGACTGTAAAGAGACCTAAGGAAAAGCAGATTGCTAACACAGAATACAGGACTTAAAATCCTTTCTCACCTTAAAATTAGTGAAAATCATTTAATCAAATTCAATGCAGGCAGTGAAGAGAATACTGGATTTTCTTACCCAAGTGGTGCTCTAAGAAGGCCTTGAGAATTACTGGAGGAGTTCCAAAATACTTGAAAGGCTTTAGGCAAACATTGTAGATTTAACTGTAGAAGAGCTCATTTTTTCTTTCCAATTTCAAAGAGAAGTGCTCTCTGAAAACAGAGCCACCACTCTGCTCACAGATTATTGATAAAATTAAATGGCAAAATGGAAATTGCTCTTTATGCCTTTAGAAAATAATTACATCAAAATCCAAATTTGCAGGGGATACTTACATGGAAATACTTATTCAAATAAGTAAAATTAACAGGATCTGGTCCTTAGTTTAAAATGAAATGATTGACATGAAGGTGGCAAAGGTGTTTTTTTGTTAATTATTGCCATTTATAAATGATTGGTTCAATTCATCCCAAAAGATTATGAATGAATTCTCTTTTACGTTAAGTCCTCTTTATACCTCTTAACAAGTGCATAGGGGCTTTGAAATACATGTAACTGTAATTGATACCAGAACACTGTAAAATGGCCTTAGTTCAGTTGAGAATAAGGCCCTTAATTTGGAATGTTTCAGATATGTTAAACTAACTCAAAAAGTACTAGAATATTTTCTTATTTTAAAGTGTTTCTATAAGAATATAATTCAAAGGCAGTTTTAATTTTAAAAAAAATCTAAATATGAACTGATTAGTTTGCAATATCTGCTAATGTCTTCTGGTAATTTCTCTCAATGTTTAATAAGGATTTTTACTATATTGCATAAAGACTAATGTTTCTTATGGACGTTTACAACATTCATTTCAATGGCTCTGAAAAAGTTAGTATGGTTTATTATAAGCAGAATAACTCCCTTGGCCCTTAGATAGAATCACTCTATATGTAGAAATTTAGGTAACAGCTTTCAGATTTTAAATATTAGAATGATTTAGCAACATGCTTAAGGATGCTCATGGAAATCTTATAGCCTTAGCGTGGTGTCTGTCCATTAAGTAGTAATTCACTGATGTATTCATTCAGCACCAGATTAGGAACAGGATCCAGTCACTGTGAAACTTTATCTAACCACTAAACTGTGGATGTGGAAGTCACATTGCAGAGGACAGTTCCCATGACTGGGAATGACAGGACCAAAGTGCTGAACACTTATTTTGGATTCTGGATCTCCTCAGTGCAGCCTTTAGTGTGGTAAATTTATGGCCATTGTGCATTTTACAGCCTGACACTTTGCCTTGAGGAACATGATATGTACCTGGATATGTAGCACTCCTTTCATTGAAAGGTCAGTGCTATCTTTCCTCACTTCCGTATAATAATAGAATGGTTAGAACTTTTGCCGAAGAAAATAGAGATGGGTTCATTTTATCAGCCCAAGAGTCCTTCCCATTCCTAAGAAAGAACTCTAACCATCAAGTTATAGATTAGATCACATATAAACTATTCCTTTTATTGGAGCTTGGATGCTGTCCAGATATGAATGCAGGAATCACAGAACAAGAAAGAGAGCAAGCAAAAATCCTGCCCTGCTAGAGGCAGAAGGTGGACTGCTCAGCATCAATAACTGTAGTCTGTCTTGCCTGGTCTAAATTTATTGGAAGGGATTTCATGGTTAGAACTTCCAAGAAGATAAAGGAGTTTTCTTAACTGTTATCTCAGAGTAATTCTGCATCCCTCATCCAGCCTAAATTTCACTTCTTGGTGCCTATGTTCATTTGGAACTTGTCCTCAGCCTTTGCGTATTTTAACAAGCGTACAGCCAGTTTTAACAATTTAAAATACTTGCTGAAAAGACCAAGGATATGTAAGAGTGTTTATTCTTGTTTACAAGAGTGTAAATCTTCTGGCTTACTGAACAGAAGAAGATGGAGAGTAACTTTATTGCCACATCAGAAGATCTTTGATTAAAATTAAAGATTTTAGCTCTTCAGTTGCAATAACAGGTCTAGACTCAGGTACTAGGTACTCAGACAGTTTGTAACAAAAGCAGGAGCTCATCAAACATGGTCCATGTTCCACTTTGCTGCCACAAAAAGAAGCACAGTCTGATCACTCCATCTTTTATACCCTACCTCTTGACATGGGAGAGCATAAGATGGCATGATACAGGTCCTCAAAAGGTCACTTCCACCAGGATCACCACTGACAGGTACTCTGGTAAACATCTCTGGTATTATATGATTCAATGAGAAATCAGCTTTGGTAAACAAGTAGTAATTAAAATGTCACATGAAACCAAATATACTGTTTTGGCTCACTAGTGCAAGCTGTAAGACTTTGACAATTAATATTCTTTTCAGGGAAGTAAGAATCTTTATTATTGTCTATCAAGCTGAACTATATATTTCATAGATTCCAAGTTTTGTGTCAACCAATTCATGATATTCATAAAAATATTTCAATTAAAATTTTTGAAGAGCTGCAAATAAGTATAGGGCCCTTCATAAAAAAAAGTACATGGATTTTGTTCTGTTCATCAAACTTTGGGCCCTTCCTTTTTCATTTACTTAAACACAGAACTGGGAAATCAATTTTTGTACCACATAGCCCATGGTTTACTTTGCCTGCCTGCACCGGACATTGGGAGAAGCATCTGTAACCCAGATTCTGAGACTGAGAAGTTAAGCAACAGAGTTAGTACTCCAGACTTCAGGACTACAGAATTTAGTAAACTGATGGCCAGAATTCCCTGGGAGATAATGAAGAGGAGTGGAGTTGCTTTGGATGGCTGCTGGATTTAAAAAATATACTAATTATTAGCAATATAATAATTATTAGCACTCAGGAATGAAGTATCCTGATCTACAGAAAGAGAAGACATTTTGGCAGGAGGCTAAGCAGGAAATTCTTAAAGAACTAAAATGCAAAGAGAGCATATATGAAGTGGAATCAAGGACAGGCAATGAAAGAGAAGTGCAGCAGCATTTCTTAGGCGTTCAGGGGTGAATACAGAAAAGCCAAAGTCCAGTTGTACTGAGACAAGCTGTTTTCATTAGTGGCAGACGATAAAACAAAAGGCAACAGTTACAAGTTAGGGCTTTGGATCTTCAGACTGACATTAGGAAAAATTTCTTCATTATAAATTAAGGCAGCAGAGAAACAGATTGCCCATAGAGGTCCTTCCAAGACTCCACTAGACAAAGCAACAGCTGACCCAAGCTAGTATTGAATGTAGTCCTGATTCAAGTGGGAGGGTGCTTAGATAACTGTTTAATGTCCTTCCAGCCAATATTTCTATGATTCTCAAAATGTGTATGTATAAAAACCTTTTTGAAGACTGTTTCAGAATCAAAATTAATCACACAAAAATTAGCAGAACAATGGCATACAATCTGTTTGCTCTTTGCTATGTGCAAGATCATCTTCCTTTTCACTGATGACGCTTCCTTACATCCTTTCACTGACGCTTCCTTACATCCTTTCACTGACTCCTTTTTTTCCACCACATCTACTTCATCTACTTGCTCTTACCTTCAATGCTTTTCAAAGCTCTGTCTCCCTGCCTATTTGTTCTCTGACTCTAATGAGTTGCTCTTCAACATTTCCACTCCATCAGTGATAGAAGCCCAAACTATTCACTTCACAGTTCCTGCCACAGGTGTCTTATCACTTTTAAAAATAGAGTGCACTCCTTGAATTAGTGCATAAAGCCATTAACCTCTCGTCTTTCTATTCCCATCTTGCGGCCTACAGGATTTGGAAACGGCCAACTGATAATGGCTAGGTAAAAGGCCAGTGGGGACTGCTGATACTTATTTTAAAAGTTTACAACGATGTAGAACCATCAGGTTCAAAAATACCGTAATAGATAATCTTTATTATAGTTATTATAATCTTATTATGGTTCCTGTACTCATCTTCTATCTCACTGTAGATACCTACATTTTGTCTTCTCTTGCAACCTCTGCAAGCTAAGCAGCACGCTTTCCATGGTCTTGACACAGCACTTCACAAAAAATTCCATATCCTATTTAGTCTCATATAAACTGATGAGTAGAACAAGCTTCAGTTACACTATTTGTGTTTTAGAAAGTTATTTAATAATTTCTTTCATGACAAAGTCATCCAAAGGACCCACAGGTTACCATATACATAACAGGGAAGACAGATAAAACAGTGTAAACCAAATTGAACATTAACATAAAATCCAAATCTACATAAACACAGTAAGCCTGGATAAGGTATTCACAACATGTTGGACTTGTTATTTGAGGACCGAACTGAGATTACATCAAACTCATTACCAGTCTTAGATGACAGGAAGAGATAAAAGGGCCTGCAGAGTTGTCACTAAAAATGTTATAGGTAGGAGTGTGACTTGGTTATCTACCCTGAACAGAAGTAGTTCAAGGCAACAGTGACACAGGAGACCAGAGAAAAAAATGTAGCTTGGAGGTCACCGTGCTTCTCAGATTTCTCTTTGCGCTCATGGAGGGGTAAGTCACTTCATTCTTCCACGTAAATTGTCTTATTCCTCTTAGATCATAAGTTCAGCTATATGCAGAGTTTTTGCCTCCCAGACTTCCTGCTCCCTGCTGATGTGCCTGCATGTAGAAAAAAAGGGTGCAAAGTCTTTTTTGTCTCCTCTGAGGACAGTCCATGCAAACAGATATCTTGCTTTTGAATGTAAAAGTTTATTTCCCATAAAAATGTAGATTCTATGGAAGGAATTTTCATTATCAGCTTACAGGGAGACTGCAGCAAAGGTCTAAGCAGAAGAACAACCATGGTTATCTAACTGCCAATGGCCTTTCTTCATGCTCTATGATTAAAAAAAAGAAAATATTTCAGTAAACATAAAAAAGACCACATGTAAAAGCATTTTTTTGTGCAGCTAATTATATCTGAGAGGCAACAAGTTGTAGAAACAGTGAGCTAGGAAACTTTGTATTTTCTTCCACATTCTCCTTTCTTTATTTTGACCATTTTCCCATTATGCATTTTTTCCCATTTATAAAACGTGAATACTAACAATTAATGGATATTTTTTAAAAGCCAAAAAAGGGGGGAAAAGCAACTATTTAACTTTTCTTCCTGAGGAAAAAAAATGTATAAATATTCCTTTCATATTTGTAGATTTCAGAATGGACTTGTGAAACACGTTTACAAGTATTTGTTGAGGTTTTCCAAAAGAGTAAATACTATTCTCCTTTGATTACCCACAAAATGCAAGAAGCAGCAGATACACAATACTTCCTACTTCATTAATAAAAGGAGCTACTGTAAATATCTTCCTTGTGCTATACTTAGCAGAACAGGATTTTACAGTCAGGGCAATCACATGATGTTTTCTCTATTTTCCTTTTTTACCCGTACCTCAGCAAAGAGAATTTCATATGTTTGCAAATCCAGGTGAAAACCAAGGCGTGACACCTAGGTTCTCAGACACAGTTACTGTAATTGTCTCAGACACATTGTAAAACTGCAAATAAAAGAACAAGCAAGTTGCAGAGCTGAAGAATGTCACCCATTTCTGTAGCTCCTGTCATTCTTCAGCTCAACTGAGCTTTGGGCAGAAGTTGTAGTTCATCAAGTTTCTCTGTGGCATATCTCTAATCCAAAGGAGTGGCTTTGTTTTTTTTTTGTCAGCTTACTGTTTCTTTTAATGTCATTGAAGAAAAAGCCAGCAGCACACAACAGTGGTGGCAGCAGTTCTTTGACTGCCTGGTCACAGCAGTTAAAAAACTGAGGGATTTCAATGCTGATCTCAAGACCTCTGAAAAACTGTCTTCCAAAATCAGTGCTCAAGATGTACAATCTGAGCCACTGCTATATTACCAGATAATGTGCATTTAAGTGCTTTCTCACATTTTTTCCTGTCTGAGTAGGGTCTGTCTGGTGGGAAGAAGGACATGTTTACTATACTTAAAATACAATTAATTAGTTCACATATATCTTATAAAGTGTCACATATGTTTACTTACACCACTTATGCATAAGACTGATTCTGCAGCTGTGTCAGGACTTATCTCTTATACTTGTCCACCAGTGTAAGATTATATATACTGTTTCAGTCCTAAGCTTCATAGCTCGGTATCTTGTTCCCAACAGTGGCTATAAGGAAATTTCTAGAGAAAAGCAAAACCAAGTCAAGCATGTTGACATCTCACCTTAGCATGGACACTTTCAGCTCAGATGCTTGTAATGGGATGGCATCACTCAAGATGTGATTGCTTTCATTTCTTTGCAGCCTACGCTATGAAAAGTTTGAGAATCCCCTGACTTAAGAATACAATGACTGCTTGTGAAAAATACATACTGATAATGCTGAGTAATCATTTGGTTTTCTCTCTTGCCAAGGGTGGACAGATTATGAAAGAATGGAGAAAAGGTCAGGCAAAATATGGTTTTTACCTACATACATCCTATTCTGATCATTTGCTAATGAGTGCCATTAATGTGTGGCTTTGCGTGATTTATAGTGGTGGAAGAGAAAGTTCACAAGGTTCAGTATTGTAAACTTATATCATTTCATGTAATGGGTCTTCCTCCTCGAACTGTCACTGCATACCTTACAAGTCTTACATACAGCCCATAGTTTTAAGAAAAAAAAATGACTATAATTTACAGAATAAAAATGAATCAACTCAGTAAACCTTCCAAGTCATGAAGGATTCTATTTCGATCATTTCAAAATGAGGGGAGAATTGACTAGCTACAGTTTCAATCACTTAATGTCCTCAAGACCCATATTAACATGCTGAGTGTTATTAAGACAGATGTCTGTAGTTGTGTAAACTCCCTGTGATGAAAAAGTATCTGAATAAGCAGGAAATTAGTCCTGAAATGTTGTAAAACCCTGCACTGTTAATATACCCTGAGGAGGTTGTTACAGCTGAGGTTTAGATGTACTTATATAAAGCTTCCTATCTTGGAGCTAATGAAGAGATACTGACAGTTTTGCTGCAGTATCTGTGAAGTGTTTTAATGACTACAGATTAATCAGTTTCTAAAGCAGCATTCCCTAGTGGTTCCCCATCCCAAAAATCATAACCTGAAACAAGCAACTGAATGTCAGTAATAATTAAAAAATAAAGAAATAAAACAACAAGGGAGAAAGAAAAAAAAATCTCCAGCCCCTCACCTCCTCATGTCATGAAAACTGGAAGCATTTATAGTCACATTCTCCAAAAGAGAAAAAGCCAGAGATGACACTGGATTTAGTGGAGCAGTCAGTTAGTTGTTACGGTGAGGGTTTTAATTTTCTTCTCAATGTAAATCACAATTGAGGAAAGCATCTGCCACCTCTGATATTTCCTGTGTAGTAAATTCAAATGGATTAACCACCCTGCTTGTTCTGAAGTTCTGAAGAATGACAGGCACTTGCCAATGGGCTGTGGAATACCTGGCTCATTGATTTTTAGCTGTCTGGGGGGAACAGGTGGGACTATGGAATGATTTAAATAGAAATTAAAAAATAAATCATGCTCAAACTTGTTTTGCCCACCTATTTCCACACCCTATCATCAGAAAGCGATTAAAATATTTTGCTGGAGACTGAGTGGGTTTGCTAGCAGACTATCAGAGTAGAATTACACTTGATCACTGTCAAATGAGGATTGTAATGTTCACTTTGCACAGAAACATTTTCACTGATCCAACAGAATTCCTTAATGTAGCAGTCGATACAGAGTGTCTCAGTCAATGGCCATTTTCCCAAATAACTTCACTGAGTTTTATGTTCTACCCAAAATGTGCAACCTCCCACTCTGGAATTCATGGAAATTTGGTAACTTGCAGAGCCGATGTGAACTGTCCATGGACAACTGTCTTGTCACATGGCACCTTTCTCTTTCTTTACAATTGCTAAATCCCATTTAAAAAGGGAGGCTGGGGGATGGGGAGGGGGGATGGGAAGACAGATTTCAGAGACTGCCCAATGCTCATCTTAGAGGTAAACAATGTCTGTAGCTGCAACGGGGTCTTGCACTGTTCGAAATGTGAGGGAACATGGTACAAGAAACAATCATTTCAGAAACGTGCTGCACTGCTGAAGAGAAGTTCCTGATCCACGGAACAATAGAAAATATGAAGCTGGGAATTAGAAAACACATTATGATTCACTTGTAAGAAACCCTTTGCTTTTCTAAAGAGGGTTTCTTTAGAAAATAAATGCTTTTGTGTTTCTGGTCTTTTTTTATCCTTTTTAGAAAATGTCTTGTATTTGGGTTCCTCATATTTCTCCTTATAATTTATGTTTCTTTTTTTTTTTTTTTAATTTATTTTTGCATTTCCCTGCCTTACAGTGTATTTCAGAAAGTTAATATGCATTTATCCATTCATTATTTTATCAAAAAATAACTCTTCTATGAAGAGACATTTTCTAGTATTTCCATGTGGCTATTAAAGTGAAGAGATTTTTTCCCTGTTTTTTCTGTGCCTGAGCTAAAATTAATCATACTGAAGGCCTATAAACCATTCAAAAACAAATGCTGCCAAAACTCATTAGCCTTTGCAGAACTGAAATGATGGGAGGATAATAGTTGCTTTGGTGAGATTAGTTGTATATTTTTATGAAAGAGAAAAAAAATCATGTAAGGTTAGGTCATGAATGTATGGCTGAAATCTTCTGCTTTCATTTTCTAACTGAAGCATTCATTTAAGCAGCCTGTGAAATAGCATGAAGTATAAGTAGATAACTGCTTTGGCTGTACAAAATTGCTTCTTTTAAAGGTATTAATGTCTATGTAGGTATGATAAAGAACATCTTTTGCCTAAGGATATCAATGTGCCTCATGTATATTCACTAACTAAGCTTCACAATAAGCTTTCAAGTTAAATAAAGAGTATGAAGCAATTTTTCCATGCAAAGCTGTACCAGATTGGAAGACAGGAGCTATTTCTGAATGTAAACCAATATTTTTCAAAAATGCAAAGGCAATTCAACTCTTTAACAAATTTAAAATGGATGTGAGCACCTGTATGAAGTGTCAGTCTTAGAAATGTTACCATAAGGAATGTAATGACCATAGGATTCAGATTCCTATCACTGTCCCAAGCAAAAAAAAACCCTCCTTTGCAGGAGATTTGTTTCATCAACATCATGCTGTGTCAGCCATGCTCAGATGAATCAGGGGTGATTCACAGGAAGGACAGCCAACTGCTGTATTTTCCTACCCCAGTGCCAACATAGATATGTAGCTTCTTATTAGGGCTGTAAGTACAGCTAAAAAAATTTATGGTTGTTTGAACACAGAGTTTATAATTTACAACATGGATGGAAGGGTGTAAATTGCTTTGATTTTTCTACTGAGTTTGTCAGCACATAGAATAAAGCAAAGAGCAATAGTCCCCATGCCAGTAGTGTATTATTTAATCCAGACAACATAAAGACTGGATGATCAGACTATGATGATGTTTCTAAGCAATAACAAAAATGTGTTGTTTTTTTTTTTTTTTCTCAGAGATCCCTTTCTAAAAAAAGTTGGAAAAATATAACCTTTTCTCTCAGTGACACATTTTGTCTGACCAACTCTTTCCTTCCAACATTTTCTTCTCAGAAGGTATTTTGAGGTGGGATTTAAATGAGAAGAGATACAGGGTTTGTCAGACAAATGAATAGTGGGAGACTGAAGGGCAAAGAAAGGACGGGAGAACACACAGGAAGCAGAATGATTTGTCTGTTTACAAAGGTGACAGGTACAAAATATCCACATCCCTATAGAAAGCATGGAATTATTGAAACAGTCAAAAATAATCTTGCAAAAAAAAAAAATCACAACAATAACAAACAAACCAACCAAACAACCAAGCAAGCACCTCTTGCTGGGAAATTACCCAGAGAGTTAGGTTTCATATGCAATCTATGTATTAAGTGAATCTGGGTTATTCTGTACGGTTGGATTTGAATATAATTGCTTGCCTGCCTTCCTACTCAGTTGTCTGTCTGGACTGGTGTGTGAGATACATCTACATAAAATCATTGATAAGGTAAAAAATATATGTCTGAATTATCTGGATTCAGACAGAAACAGAATTTTATCCTGCTTTTGTCAGCCAGGCCCCAATAGCTCATGGCTGCCAGGCCACATACAGCTGAACCTGTAGTGTGAGCAGGGATAGGTCTGAGTTCCAGGCAGCACATTTCACCTCCTTTCCCCTAGGTCTTCAGAGGAAGACAGATTCCTCCAGACCTGAGATAGAGTGTGCATCAACATACAGACAGCAGCTAATTGTTCAAGGGAAAGGATGGTTGTGTTAAAGGGAGAGCTCAAGCCAGGTGCTGACAGCGGCGGCAGCAGAGACAGCGGCGGCAGCGACTTGAGGTTAGTGCGGGGGCGAGGGCAACATTGGGCTTAACCGGGCGGTTTTTGTACTCTGGGCCCCCCCGAAGAATCAGCCTCAAGCTGCTTCCCCTGCTTCTCCCCCCACCCGGGACCCAGAGGTTCCCAGCAACAAATCAGGAGAGGAGGGGGCAAAGCCAGAGGCACCGCGGGCAATTTAAGCGATTTAAACGTACCACCCCCTGTGATCGGGTGATAAAAAGCCTCCTGGAGGAGAGGGACTAGTCCCTGGCCAGAAAGGAGAGGGAGACTCAGCTGTGACTGGGTGTGTCCCAGGGCAGGAGAGGCTGCAGCCGTTTGCAGCTCGTTGGGGAGGGCGCTGACTCCCTCCCAGTGCACAAGGCAAGGAAGGTGCCAAGGAGCTGTGAACCAGGGGTGTCACCAACAGGTATTTCCCAGCTCAGTGAAAGAACAATGGTATCTGCCCGGCGGAAGAAGACCAAAATGGATGTGGGAACCCAGACAGAGCTCCCACGGAAGAAGGCGATGGTGCAGGTTGCAGGCTGCAGGCAATGCTACAGCGTCTCTGTGGTGACAGGGGGCTGTGTGCGCTGTGAACAAGTAGACGATCTGCTCGGCTGAGCGGCACAGCTGCTAAGCCAGGTTGAAAGGCTTCAAGCCAAAGTAGAAAGGCTTAGGAGCATTAGGGAGGCTGAAATGGAGATAGACTGGTGGAGCCAGGCTCTGCCCTCCCTGCAACAAAAATGGGAGCACCTGCCGGAGAGCTCCCAGGATCGAGGGACAACTGTACTCTGCCCTTCTCAGGTGGAAAACAATAACTTAGAGGAGAGGAGTGAGTGGAGGCAAGTCTATGGCCGTGGCAAAAGGCGAGTGCCCTCCTTGCCTACCTTGCCTCCACAGGTGCCTCTGAGCAATAGATATGAAGCCCTAGTGGAATACAGCTGGTCCAATGGGGATGTGGTGGAGAGGCAACCTATATCAGAGGTCCCACCACAGTCAGAAAAACCTGACAGGCATATAACTACCTCCTCCACAAGGAAGAAGAGAAGAGTTTTAGTGGTTGGAGACTCCTTCCTAAAGGGATCTGAGGGCCCAATATGCAGAGCTGACCCCCATCACAGGGAGGTCTGCAGCCTGCCTGGAGCCCGAATCAGGGATATCACCAGGAAACTCCCCAGCCTGGTGAAGGCCACAGACTACTACCCCCTGCTGATCTTCCAGACATGTGGGGAAGAAGCTGCATCCCGTAGTCTGAGGGGGATGAAGAAAGACTACAAGGCCCTAGGACGGTTGGTGAAAGAGTCTGGGGCACAAGTTGTTTTCTCTTCCCTACTTCCATTTTCAGGTGATGACGTGGGATGGAATAGTAGGATTCTCTCTATTAATGCCTGGCTACGAGACTGGTGCTACAGGCAGGGCTGTGGGTTCTTTGATAATGGATGGTTTTATAAGACAGCAGGCGTGACGGTAATACATGGGAAAGGTTTATGTCGTAGGGGCAAAAGGGTTCTGGGACAGGAATTAGCAGGGCTCATTCGGAGAGCTTTAAACTAGATGCGAAGGGGGATGGGGTAGTAGCTGGGCTTGCACCACTGGGGCAACGCTCTAGTGTTGAGGTAGACCAGGAGGCCTCCCATCCCCCTGGGGTGAAATCGGTGTGCTCAGCTCGCTCCCTGAAGTGCCTGTACACCAATGCACGCAGCATGGGGAATAAACAGGAGGAGTTAGAAATCCGTGTTCGGTCGGGGGACTATGATTTAGTGGCAATTACAGAGACTTGGTGGGACGCCTCGCATGACTGGAATGTGGTCATGGATGGCTATGTCCTGTTCAGGAAAGACAGGCCGCTAAGGAGAGGTGGTGGAGTTGCTCTTTATGTGAGTGAGCAGCTAGAATGTATTGAGTTCTGTCCAGGGGCGGATCAGGAGCGAGTTGAGAGTTTGTGGGTGCGAATTAAGGGGCAGGCTGGCAGGGGTGATACTGTTGTGGGTGTCTATTACAGGCCACCGGATCAGGATGAGGAGGGTGATGAGGCCTTCTACAGGCAGCTGAGAGCAGTCTCTCAATTACAGGGCCTGGTTGTCATGGGGGATTTCAACTACCCTGATATTTGCTGGGAGGCCTACACAGCCAGCCATCCTCAGTCCAGGAGGTTCCTCCAGTGCATTGATGATAACTTCCTGATGCAAATGGTGGATGAGCCAACTAGGAGAGGAGTGCTGCTGGATCTTATCCTCACTAACAAAGAGGGTCTGGTTGAAGAGGTGAAGGTTGAGGGCAGCCTTGGTTGTAGTGACCATGAGATGGTAGAGTTCAGGATCTCATGTGGCAGGAACAGAATAGCTAGCAGAATCACAACCCTGGACTTCAGGAGGGCCAACTTTGGCCTTTTCAAGCAATTGCTAGGGGAAATCCCATGGGACAGGGTACTAGAAGGTAAGGGGGCCCAAGATAGTTGGCTAGCATTCAAGGACTGCTTCTTCCGAGCTCAAGATCAGAGCATCCCAACAAGTAGGAAGTCAAGGAAGGGTACCAGGAGACCTGCATGGTTAAACAGGGAACTGCTGGGCAAACTCAAGTGGAAGAAGAGGGTGTACAGATCATGGAAGGAGGGGCTGGCCACTTGGGAGGAATAGAAGTCTGTTGTCAGAGGATGTAGGGAGGCAACTAGGAAAGCTAAGGCCTCCTTGGAATTAAACCTTGCAAGAGAGGTCAAGGACAACAGAAAGGGCTTCTTCAAATACATTGCAGGTAAAGCCAACACTAGAGGCAATGTAGGCCCACTGATGAATGAGGTGGGGGCCCTGGAGACAGAGGATAAAAAGAAGGCGGAGTTACTGAATGCCTTCTTTGCCTCTGTCTATACTGTTGGAGGCTGTCCTGAGGAGCCCCGGACCCCTGAGGCCCCAGAAGAAGTCAGGATAGAGGAGGAATCTGTCTTGGTAAATGAGGGCTGGGTCAGGGACCAATTAAGCAATCTGGACATCCATAAATCCATGGGCCCTGATGGGATGCACCCGCGGGTGCTGAGGGAGCTGGCGGAAGTCATTGCTAGGCCACTCTCCATCATCTTTGCTAAGTCGTGGGCAATGGGAGAGGTGCCTGAGGACTGGAGGAAAGCGAATGTCACTCCAGTCTTCAAAAAGGGCAAGAAGGAGGACCCGGGTAACTATAGACCGGTCAGCCTCACCTCCATCCCCGGAAAGGTGATGGAACAACTTGTTCTTGGTGCTGTCTCTAGGCACATCAAGGATAGGGGGATCATTAGGGGCACTCAACATGGATTCACCAACGGGAAGTCATGCTCAACCAACTTGATAGCCTTTTATGAGGATGTTACCCGGTGGATAGATGATGGTAAAGCTGTGGATGTGGTCTATGTCGATTTCAGTAAAGCGTTTGACACGGTCTCCCACAGCATCCTCGCAGCTAGACTGAGGAAGTGTGGTCCGGATGATCGGGTAGTGAGGTGGATTGTGAACTGGCTGAAGGAAAGAAGCCAGAGAGTGGTGGTCAATGGGACAGAGTCCAGTTGGAGGCCTGTGTCTAGCGGAGTCCCTCAAGGGTCGGTACTGGGACCAGTACTATTCAATATATTCATTAATGACTTGGATGAGGGATTAGAGTGCGCTGTCAGCAAGTTCGCTGACGACACAAAACTGGGAGGAGTGGCTGACGCGCTGGAAGGCTGCGCAGTCATTCAGAGGGACCTGGACAGGCTGGAGAGTTGGGCGGGGAGAAATTTAATGAAATATAACAAGGGCAAGTGTAGAGTCCTGCATCTGGGCAAGAACAACCCCATGTACCAGTACAAGTTGGGGGCAGAGCTGTTGGAGACCAGTGTAGGGAAAGGGACCTGGGGGTCCTAGTGGACAGCAGGATGACCATGAGCCAGCAGTGTGCCCTTGTGGCCAAGAAGGCCAATGGCATCCTGGGGTGTATTAGAAGGGGTGTGGTCAGCAGGTCGAGAGAGGTTCTCCTCCCCCTCTACTCTGCCCTGGTGAGGCCGCATCTGGAATATTGTGTCCAGTTCTGGGCACCTCAGTTCAAGAAGGACAGGGAACTGCTAGAGAGAGTCCAGCGTAGAGCCACGAAGATGATTAAGGGAGTGGAGCACATCTCCCTTATGAGGAGAGGCTGAGGGAGCTGGGTCTCTTTAGCTTGGAGAAGAGGAGACTGAGGGGTGACCTCATTAATGTTTATAAATATGGAAAGGGCAAGTGTCAAGAGGATGGAGCCAGGCTCTTCTCAGTGACATCCCTTGACAGGACAAGGGGCAATGGGTGCAAGCTGGAACACAGGAGGTTCCACATAAATATGAGGAAAAACTTCTTTACGGTGAGGGTGACCGAACACTGGAACAGGCTGCCCAGAGAGGTTGTGGAGTCTCCTTCTCTGGAGACATTCAAAACCCGCCTGGACGCGTTCGTGTGTGATATGGTCTAGGCAATCCTGCCCCGGCAGGGGGATTGGACTAGATGATCTTTCGAGGTCCCTTCCAATCCCTAACATTCTGTGATTCTGTGATTCTGTGATTCTGTGATTCTGTGATTCTGTGATTCTGTGATTCTGTGATTCTGTGATTCTGTGATTCTGTGATTCTGTGATTCTGTGATTCTGTGATTCTGTGATTCCTGGGCTGTTCTCTCTCATATGCATAAAATAAATATATTTATACTGCTGTGTATATATACCTGTGATAATTTTAGGTGGACAATAACTAATTATATGGTAGTTATTTGTGAATTTATCACCAAGAAATCTGGAGAGAGAAACTAGGAGTATATAGCCATATAGCTCAGTCTGATTTTATTTAGACAAAGAGAGCAATTGGGAATAATATAAAAATCCACTGGCAGAGGGCAAGGATTTGGGAATGCTACAGGCAATATTATTAGGACAATATAACCTAAATTTTCTCTTGTTAAGTGGATTACGAAAGGATAAAAGACAGCTACAGTGGTTTCATAAGGAAAAGATCAAAGAGGTAAGGATGATAAATAAAGGAACTGAAAAGAAGAGAAACCAAAGCTAAGGAATCTGTGACTGGTCTCCTGATTTGTGTATTTCCTTTCACAGACCAGCTGTAGAAACTTCACAAGATTTGAGGCCTCAGTATCAGGCCAGGTTTCATTTCACTCCCATTTTTCAGGCTGTGCGAGGAAGTGGCCATTGTCCAGCCTCTGCTGAGACCCTCAGCAAGGTCTGTCCTGCTGGACTGAGCAAGAGGATGCACGGGGTAATAGGACCCATCACAGCTCCTACTCACCCTCTTTCCTAAAGGACTGACACCAGATGGTGCTGTCCATTTCTGCCCATGTTTGGTGGTCAACAGATGAGGCATCCAGCATCTCTGATGTCTCTCTTTCTTTGTTTCTTCTGCTTGCATTGGAAAGAAACAGCCAGGAAGGGGAGTTCCTAAGCAGAAGGTATGCACTGCCTTTGCAAAGCTATGCTGATGTGTGTGGCACTTCTGCTTGCTTTCTTTCTAAGCTCCTTATGTGACTGATATGGTTAGGAACCATCTAACCCTTACTCTGTAGGCTCTTTGGTGCTTTGAGTGTCTTTTATTCTCTTGTTCTGTGCGTAACACAGTGTATCTCTGATTTTGATGTTCCAAATGCTTCTGTTGTAGAAATAAATAATAATTACAGCAGTTTGTCTCCAAGAAATTACTCTTTTAAAAGTAAAATATGTGTTCATTTCAAAGCGTTTCTTATTATACAAATATGGCACCTGTTTTCAGCTAAGAGCAGGATCACAAATGTTATGATTCAGGAAGCAAACAGAGACTCAGGAAGTTAATAAAATGTGTTGATTGCTTTATGAAGAAGTTGCAAGTTTATGAATGCTTAACACTGTGCAATTAGTAACTACCAGTGAAAACACACCCTCCTCAGGACATCAGTAAATCCATGAATTTCAATAAAGTAACAAGTAAACCAATTAACAAGTGAACACAAAATCAATTATTGTGAAACAGGCTAGAACAAAACAATGACAAATGCTAGTTTTAAAACAAGAACAGAAAAAAAACAAATTAGCATTTTGAACTTAAGTGATAAAACTCCACATGTATTAATTCATATAAGCATGATATATCTCATACAAAGATTTGCATGTGCACACAAAACACATCTAAAAATGCAGCATTTAAAACAAAACACACAAACAATCCTACCTATATACATTAGAAGGTGGTTGCTCTTTGATCTTCTTATGTAATATGAAAGATCCTAAACTTGTGGCTTAAATCAAAGAAATACTAATGAGATGAATATAATTAGACATTAAAAAAATTATTTCTTTATCTTTTAAGTCTCTCAGCTTTTCATAACAGCAGCCTAACTTACAAACAGAAGAAGCCAGCCATGAGAGTATATGATGTACTCCAGAGATCACAATACTTCCTTAAAGGATAGCACACAGAAGCTTGCTGGCTTTTTAATTTGTATAATGGGGGATTTCACAAAAATGTCCCATAAATGCAGCCTCTGAACATCTGAGTATATGATGTCACTAGCTCAACACATATACAGTCTTGTTGTTGACCATTATGTCAGAGGACTTTCTGTCCATGGTCAAACTGCTGTAACTTCACAAATAGGAATCCTCCTAGATGCCTGATAATGAGGGAGCAGATGGAGGCATTCAGAGACTCATTGCTTTATATCAGATTACTCCTGTTGATTACATTTCAAAGGCTAGATGGCAGCATTGTCAACTGTCATGATTTTTATCATATTTCCTGATAATTGGTATTTTCCTTAAAATGCCAGCTGTCAGAATACCAAGTTTCCCTAAAAATCTCAATGTTTTTTTTAAAGCTATGTTTTAAGTTGTCTGATGGTCAGAAACATGGCTGGATCTCAAATAGAGGGATGATAAAACTGAGGAGTCAGAGTCTAAGAATGATTTTATGCTGCCGACAACTAATAGTATAGTTTAAATCACTAAATAAATCAGTTACTTGCAACACTGAACAAAATGATAATGAGAACAAAAGAATCCTCCAGTTCCCCTCTCAGAAATAAGAGGTATTGACCAGTGCATATGGAGAAAAGCATTTCCCTCTTTTATTCTCAGGATTAATGGTTATTTTTAAGACATCAACTAGAGACAGTCATCTTAGATTTCCAAAGAGCTTTATCAACTTATCTGTTCTTATGCTTTATCCACTTTGGCCTATTGTCTTTTTATATAAGATCCTCAAGTGAGAGTTCATCTATTTTTATATCACTGCCAAATACCAGGTACAACTCCAATGCGAAATAGATAAATAATTACAGTATTAATAATTTCAAGTATTTATTAAAAACACTGTCACAACAACCTTCCAGGAATAAATTCTTTTTATACTTGTAATCAGTTATGAAATATTCATTTGTTGTTGATCCTGTATACTGCAGTTAATTTGTCAGTAATTATATGAAGAAAGTTACTAAAATTATACAGTGCTTAAATACTTACACTGCTACCAAACCCATACTTGGATTATGAGATATGCACTACTTAATATGTTTTAGCCTTCAGTTAAATATCTCATTTAGACCACATTACCTGTATTTTTCAATTTCTTTGTATTGCATTAACCTTTCTTATAACCACATTAAATTTCTTCACTTATTTCAAATACATGAAAATCATTACATGGTAAAATAATTCATAGTATAATTTATTGATATAAACTCTAAGTAGAACTGTTCAGCCTTGCTTAAATTTACTGTAGAAGAATAGTTTTTCTCAGTCTTATACAAGAATTCTAACTAGTCTGTATTCTCTTTGGATGTGCTTTGGAATATTTTCAAACATAGTGGATTTTTGCCCACTTTTCCCATTCACCTTTCAGCTGCATATTTCATATTTCATCATTTGCACAATGACCCTAGGATTTTGTTTTTCAGTCTTCTGCCTGTAGACACTTAAAACTACTTTCAGGCAAGGTGTGGATCCCAGTATAATTTAAACCTATTGTGTATTCATTTCACTAAATTCCTTTCTCAGAAGTCCATGGGTTAACCATATGCAGCCGCTGAGTTTTAGACAATGTCCTCGCTTTATGAAGAACTTAAATTGAATAAACCTTTAGTTCTGGCCACTCTATGTGATTTAGTGCAAACACTTGTTACAACTGCTATTCTATAAAAATATACTATATATGCTTTCTATATGGAATATGGAAAGCCAAGGGATTTGACAGTTGGCAAGGAATTTTTGCTCAGAAAATTTTTTTTTTAAGAAAATGCGTTTTCCATTATATACAAGTGAATACCGACATCAATGTAATATGTATATATAGGTATATATGATTTTTTTTAAATCTGATACAATTTTGCCCCCAGATTTAGATTTCCTCTCAGGCAAATATAAATGGCAGACTTAATTTCAAGATGTTCTGACCAAAAGCAGAAAGGTTCAGTTTTTGAATTAAGTTTACCATGGTGTTTCAAATTATCTGACAAACTAATAAGCCGTATCACCCATCAGTACATTGCACTATGGATGCTGCTCTCATAGACCAAACTCCAACAGGGTTAATACATTCCTATAGTGAAGTATGAATTTCCCCCTGACTGAATTTTTGGCACATTGTGAAAGGCACAGTATTCTGAATGAATGCTGTGAATTCTGGAAAATGTTAAAAACAACGCATAGATTTTAGTTACTTTCTTATGAAAATGTACACCTATCTCTTCTTAATGTAGCTAAGGGGCGATAAAAATATAACTATACTCAAAATGTCCAGTTTATTCATAAACTATCTCTTATAAAGATAGATGTAAGCTACAAATCATGTTCAATCACCTGACTTAATATAAAAGTAAAGGAATAATTATTTGGTTTGATTTTAACCTGCGTAAAAGCAGATATGGAAGGTATTAGACTTTTTTTGCCCAATATGTAATTAAGTTTAGCTAGTTTAAAATATAAATAAAAATATATGTTAAAAAAGAAGAAGAAGAGAGATGCGAAAATCTAAAAAAATTCCTTTGACTTTCAATTAAATTTAGAATCCTCTGTGCCTAATGGATGATTGGAAATGAGACTTGAGCTTGTTTGTTCAACCTGTTTACCTAATTTTTCTTTAAAAGGAAAAAGCGTGGCTCATTGAAATAAAAGTGTCCTGAGCCAGATTCCTCTCTCAATCGTCAGATAGCACCCTAGAAATCTTCCTAGAAATGTCAGATTCATGTAATATCCCACTGCCATGGTTTAAACCCAGCTGTCAACTAAGCACCACACAGCCACTCTCTCACTCCCCAATGTCAGGATTGAGGGGAGAATCAGAAGGGTAAAAGTGAGAAAACACGTAGGTTGTGATAAAGACAGTTTAATAGGTAAAGCAAAAGCCGCACACACAAGCAAAGCAAAACAAGGAATTCATTCACTACTTCCCATCAGCAGACAGGTGCTCAGCCATCTCCAGGAAAGCAGGACTCCATCACACGTAACCATTACCTGTGAAGACAAACGTCATTGCTCTGAATGTGTCCCCCTTCCCTCTTCTTCCCCCAGATCTATATGCTGAGCATGATGTCATATTGTATGGAATATCTCTTTGGTCAGTTGGGGTTAGCTGTGCCAGCTGTGTCTCCTCCCAACCTCTTGTGCACCCTCAGCCTGCTTGCTGGTGGTGTGGTGTGAGAAGCAGAAAAGGCCTTGACTCTGTGTAAGCCCTGCTGCACAGCAATGAAAACATCCCTGTATTATCAACACTGTTCTCAGCAAAAATCCAAAACATAGCCCCATATTAGCTACTGTGAAGAAATTTAATTCTACTACAGCCAAAACCAGCATGCCCTCATAATGATTTCCAGCTATTGCATGCTAAAACAATGTTGAGGTTAGTCTGGACTCAGTTTCTGGAAAACACCCAGCCTGGAAAAGGCAGATGTCTCCCTTACTGCAGTCTTTTTTCCCTTCAGTGTAACAAACACCGACCATGTGCATGTTGCAGCTGAAGATATACACTTCTACACTTAAATTAAGATGGATTTTAGATATTTTTGTCTGCTACCTCAAATACCTCTCTGCTGAGCCAGCCACTAAATATCAGCCACCCAAACCCAAATATACACCAGGGAGAAGCAGGGCCAGCTGCACTGCAAGGTTCAGGGAGATGAGAGCTGGGGGTGGCAGCACAGTCAGCAGGACAGTGCCCTCACCCACAGGGGATGCAGCTCCATGGTACCCCCACAAGAAGAGCAGAGCAGGTCCAATGACAATACCCAGGGCCACCCACAGCCCAGACCACCAGGTGGGACCATAATAATGAGGCAAGTCCCCACGTCAAGTCAAGAGACCAGGATCAGGAGGGCACAATAATAGGAATAGACACAACTGTAATATTGCTCAGGCAACGATCAGGTGCAAGGGCCTGAGCTTAAATGAAGCTTCTGAGGAAAAAAGGGCTGGGAGAGAGGAGGTCCTTCCTCTCAGCCCCACATGACAGCTGTTTCCACACATCCCAGGGTTACCCAGCTGCACACCTGAGAGGTAGCCTTGAGCATCAGTAGCCCAAATTAGGGCCTTGACAGTATCAGTGGTATTGAAAAGCATTCAGTTCAACAGATATACTATAATACTTGTTGAAGTCTCAGGAGCTAACGATCTAAAGGTTATGTAATGAAAAACATGACAAGGAGTAATAACAATAGAATTTTGGTTGATGACAATGGACATTCAGTTAAAAGTGAATATATAAGGAAGAAATCATTACCACTTTAGCCATCTCAGTACAACCACCATAATTTTATAAAGACTTCACCAAGCCTACACAGAGCTATCAGCAACATAATTTTGTGTGGTTCTCCAGAATAGTGTTCTCTTAGTGAGTGTCATTCAGCATCAAAACAGAAGATGTTGGTCTTTGAGGAAAAGTGAAATGAATCAGATATATTTTACTTCCCTACACAACAGGAAGACCTACAGGAAAGACACATACTTTTCTTTCCTGGAGGTGGAGTATAATGAGACCCATGTGTTGTTAAATTCAGGTAGTCCTCTGCACTGCCTGTGATTCTGATCACTCTTGAGACAAGTACAAAGATCAGTAAAAGGCTTGTAAGAATGAAAGGAAGAAAAGAGTATGGAGCCTGAATATCAGCATCAACTAATAGTCAGGACATTAAAAGGTTTCAAGTTTTTATTTTATACATTATACCAATGGGATTTTTAAGCAGTACATAGAGGTTGTTCAGGGGTTTCAGCTTCATTGCATATGTCACTTAGGCACCCCAGGACAAAACAATTCAGAGTATACTGCTGGGAACAACTTTGCATTGGAAGAAGGGAATGATTTTGTAACCTAACTCTTACAGCTCCCTTATAGTTTGGTTTCTTTGTGCCAGTGGCAACTTGCTTGAGAAAGAAGGGTGTAAGACCCGTGGGATTTGGTCTCACTCTCCTCTGTAGCTGTCATTTCCCAATTTAGTATAGTCGTCACAATGTCTCTCAAAAACTATTTCACTTCATATGCCCCCAGGAAATGCATATTAAGACTATTATTTTTAACTGTATTCTCAGTTCTCAGGAAGACATTGATTTAATTTTATGCTCTTTGCTTCCCCTCCTCCAATTTCTACTGAGCTCAGCTTTTGTTTTCCATCTATATTTTAAAATGCCAGCTTGCTTTTTTGAAGCTGAAGTGAGGAGTTTGGACAATGAAGCCCTTCTTCCTTTCTTCCTTCAGCTTTCATTTAAAAGGAGAAAAAAAAAAAGAGACTCTGCACTTGATAAAAATCATATTTTGATGGCCTTGAACACACAGGAGATTGCTGCATGTTATATGAAGTTGAACCATTACCTGTAAATGGTCTCAAATGAAGAAAACATAGCAAACAATGGATTGATACTGAGGAGACTTGGAAATCCCGAGGGTGATCTACTACTTGACAATGCATTGGCTCCCTGTTTGTAGTCAGAGACCAGAAGTCATTTACTATTCATTTAAAGCACATGATCTCTATGGTCATAATATTGAGCTGAGAAAAAGAAATGGCTAAGTTTAAACCATAGCTTTAGGCATGAAACATTGCCTGAAAAATTGCATTACCCTCTAAGTGTATCTAGGTTATCAAATGACAGAACTATAATAAGCACCTAAACAAAAATTTATCCTAAAATATAAAAAAACTCAATCAGCAGTTGCTAAAGCTTGCTTGTCTTTTTTTTTTTTTCCCCTCTTCTGACAAACATTTCTTACTTCTATTCATTTCACTGGTGCTGGAGGTGTGATCAGCTCATTTTGGAGCTCCTCATTGCTACCTTGGCACATCTGTCAGGGTGTTTCTTGTAAGAGCAGCCTTTTCCTCTGTGAATAAAATGTTCCTTCCTTGTAAGGAGATTCATAATTTTTCCTGAACAGACCATATCACTCTAATAATTTGAGCATGGGACTGAAAACGGATTTGAAGCCTCTCAAAATCCTGCTCAGTTGGCAAGTCCTTTCTATCTCAAGATCAGACAAAGGTTTACTTATCTTCTCAATGTAATTGATATTTTAAAAACATTTACTTTGAGAATACCATTTTCCTAATTACATGTTTATCTTCTGGTTGGATTGGAATCTCTAAATACACATATTTCTGCAGAGGAAATTGGGATATATGAAGAGAGAAGACAATAGCCCAATTCCTTTTACAAAATTTCATCAATATGGCTTTGAACTTTCCTCACATTTTCCAAAGTGCTAAGAAGATGATAACATTTCAGTGGTGTACATAATATCACTTCTCACTTTAACAGCTCTTAATAGTTCTTCTGCATGCAGCAGTTCGAATTTCCTGATGGCTTGCTGACAAGTCTTTGGCCATTATTGCAGAGGCTTGATTCACTGAAGAGCCTAATAAGCACTGAAGCTTTACAATGAAGAATGAATTTATCAAGCAAACTGAAAAAGATCTGCAGACAATTTGGTTCAGTCTTACATTACTCCAAAAAACAGGAGCCTGGAGAAGATCCAATTTACAATTTCCAAACTATATGTAAATTTACCAATCAAAACAGAACAAACACACAGGATATAGAAAGAACAGTCGGTCCTGGTAAAAAGGGCACCTACTTGTACCTAGCAAAAAAAGATCCAGGTTATGGAGATGTAATAATAGGGTAGAAAGCTGGTTCTATTTCTGTTATAAACATGTCAGTCTCACCTCTGTGCCTGGCAAGATCATGGAGCAGATCCTCTTGGAAACTATACTGAGGCACACGGAAATCAAGGACGTGATTGGTGAGAGCCAAAATGGCTTCACTAATGGCAAATCATGCCTGACAAATTTGGTGGCCTTCTACGACAGGATTACAACACTGGTGGATAGGGGAAGAGCAACTGATGTCATCTACCTGGACTTGTGCAAAGCATTTGACACTGTCCTGCACGACATCCTTGTCTCTAAATTGGAGAGACATGGACTTGATGGATGGACCACTCAGTGGATAAAAAATTGGCCGGATGGTCGCACTCAAAGAGTTATGGTCAACGGCTCAATATCGAAGTGGACACCAGTGACGAGTGGTGTTCCTCAGGGGTCGGTATTGGGACCTCAGCAAGTTTGCCAACGACACCAAGCTGTGAGGTGTGGTTGGCACGCTGGAGGGAAAGGACGCCATCCAGAGGGACCTTGACAGGCTTGAGAGCTGGGCCTGTGCAAACTGCATGAAGTTCAACAAGGCCAAGTGCAAGGTCCTGCATCTGGGTCTGGGCAATTCCAAGCACAAATATATGCTGTGTGGAGAATGGATTGAGAGTAGCCCTGAGGAGAAGGACTGGGGGGTGATCGTTGATGAGAAGCTCAACATGAGCCGGCAGTACATGCTTGCAGCCCAGAAGGTCAACCATATCCTGGGCTGCATCAAAAGAAGTGTGGCCAGCAGGTTGAGGGAGGTGATTCTGCCCCTTTACTCCGCTCTCGCAAGACCCCACCTGGAGTTCTGCATTCAGCTCTGGGGCCCCCAACATAAGAAGGACATGGAGCTGTTGGAGCGAGTACAGGGAAGGGCCATGAAGATGATCAGAGGGATGGAGCACCTCTCCCATGAAGAGAGGCTGAGAGAGTTGGGGCTGTTCAGCCTGGAGAAGAGAAGGCTCCAGGGAGACCTCATAGCAACCTTCCAGTATCTGAAGGGGGCCTACAGGAAAGCGTGAGAGGGGCTTTTTACAAGGACAAGTAGTGACAGGACGAGGGGGAATGGTTTTAAACTGAAAGAGGGTAGATTTAGATTAGATATTAGGAAGAAATTCTTTCCTGTGGGGGTGGTGAGACACTGGAACAGGTTGCCCAGAGAAGTTGTGGCTGCCCCCTCCCTGGCCGTGTTTAAGGCCAGGTTGGCTGAGGCTTTGAGCAACCTGGTCTAGTGGAAAGGTGTCCCTGCCCGTGCAGAGGTGTTGGAACTAGATGATCTTTAAGGTCCTTTCCAACCCAAACCATTCTATGATTCTGTGATTCTATGTGTCATGTCAAAAAGAAAAAGATTCAGTGGAGTCTATGGGGTGTTTAGCATATCCACATTAGACAAGTGGTAACCATATGGTGTAATCTGGAAAAGAAAAGCCCTCAAAACATTCTTGCTTAATTTTTAAACCATGGCTTTACCCTGGAAGGAATACTATTAGTTAAAATAATAATAATGGAGTTATTTTTCCTGTGGATTTAACTGCAGTAAATGATTTTTATACAAAGGTGTTGTACAGAATAGTTTTCTTTTTTTTCCTCTCAATGGCAGTGTAAGTGTAGAAAGAGAAATTTTTCCACACTTGCAATCATTTTTCTTTATCATTAGTAAAGGTTCTGCCCTGGGTCTTTCAAAATAATTCTGACAAGGCAGCAGTGGCCAGAATAGAAACCAACTTGTTCTCATTTTCTGTGCTTTACTAGTTCCACATTACAATGGGAAATACTAGAAATTACTTCTTTGCTTAAAAGGAAATCTAACCTCTTCAAATAGAACTGGACCTAGAGAGAGAAGCCAGGTGTGTTACACAGCTTAGCCCACATCTGACCTGGTTTCAAAACACAAAATTGAGTTTCTGATCAATTAGTACCCAGTGCAGAACTCTATTTATGAGGTTAAACCAAAAGGGAAGAAACATTACTAAAAAGTGTGCTGTTATTAAAACTACTAATTGGTTTTTATTCATACAAATGGACAAAGAGCACTGAGGATCCTGAAACTGCATAAGAAACTGCAGTTATGTACATATCCTTATATCTCAAGTAGGTAAGGTCTGACCCTAAACCAGATTTTTTCTTATTGGAGTGAAGATTAGTGAAGTGAAATATAAGGTGGGTCCTTCCTTTCTGCAGGTGCAGACTAAAGAATGTAGCTCTGTACAGAATAGAGAACTTTCCCCAAAGTCCCCCAGGATACCTCAATTCCTTCCATGCCCTTGACCCTCCATCAGTAAAGGGCTAGGAATTCTTGAAATTTTTTCAAGAGTGTTGAGGGGGAGTAAAATAATAAAAGTCATTGGTCAGAGAGATTTAGGGAGAACTTTGACAATCTGAGGATGGTCCCTGGTTTCTGAAGAACCATGTGGGGAGCAAGAAGGAGACTCTTTATACCCACAAAGAGGAAAAGATACATTCCATCAATGGAAATCACAGTGAGCATAGAGTGCTCCTTGGTGGTCTGATGCAACACCCATCTTTGTGCTCCAGCTGTACATTCTCTTGCCATGAGCTTTGTGCAACACATTTGGTCTGTCTTTTTGCTGTTTCATTGAAAATCCCACAAGTTAAGTGGTAGCCTCCCTGGAAAGTGAAATCAAAGCAGTCAATATGTTGGGGTGGAGGAAGAGTCTGAAAGTATTTTTTAAGCTCATGAAATGACACTGAACTTCGTTCTTATTTTTGGTAATAGCTTTTCTTCATAGCAATGCCAAGGTGAGCTAGGAATAAGGACTGTTAGAAGTTTACCACCTCTTTGCTGGTCAGCTTTAACATATGTTATTTTTATTGCACTAACTTAGATGATTGATAGAAAACATTTTATGTCTAAGCTATGGGTAATGACAAGTTGAGAAGTTTCTATTTTGGCAAGTATTTTGCAAATCTGTTTTCATTCCACCTAGGAGCTGAAAAGGAAAATTGTGGTTCTTAGGTTCAATTGCTTTTTCATCTTGAAAAATACCTATTTATACAAAGCATTGTTATACAAAGTATTTTTTGACAAAAATAAAGATTTTGTGTCATTTTAAACTTTTTGAGTATTACAGGTGAGAATCCAAACAAGGTTGAGTGGGACAAAAATCATCAAAACCTCAAAATTTAAAATTGAAAAATGGAAATGTTTAATAAAAAAAAAAAATAAAGTCTATTTTTATAGTATACAGCGTTTTTTAAAAAATTCCAGTGGAGCTCTTTTAGGATTCATTTGATTTAGATAGGACCACAGATGTTTCCTGCACAACTACTACTGTTTACGTTTTTTTATGATCTATATGAGTAGCGGTTTAAGATGGGACAATTCAAACTAGAAAGGAAAACAACTATTTCCTTATGTCCATTTTATTTCTCAAAATGTCATGATTCAACATAGTGAGCAGGTTAACGTATGGATACTTTCCTCTGAATTGTCTTAAATTAGATCTACTCAGTTTATTTGGCATGTTCACTTACACCTGTGCTGAGTTTCTATTTGAACCCAAGGATATCCCAGCATAGTTTATAATAGCTCACATGACTTTGAGAGCAACCCAGTATACTGAAGTAAGAGCTAAGGTCCATGTCTTCAGTATTAAAGATCATCCACCATTTGCGCCGTCCTTCAACTAGTGCTTTGAAACCAGTTTGGGGTTTTAAGGACTCTCAGTCTGTGTCACCTTAATGCAGATGTCTGTGGACTGGAATCAAGGAACTACATTATGCGAGAAACTGCAACAGAAGAACAAAAGACACCTGGAAATGTGAAAGGATGGAAGAACTATGGCTCAGTGCCTACAAACCTATCTGCCTTTGCAGAAGGCTGTTTTGAGGCTTTTCTAGGAATAGTGATGCACTGTGTTATTTTATCAATATTTCTCATATGGAGGTGTAATTTATAGAAACACCTTGGCCAGGCACATTAGGCTTAGCCAATTCATTTTCCAGGTGAACGTGCATGGGGACCTAAACCAAGAGGAAACAAAAGCCTGATATTCCATCCTGTTCTTTGTTAACCACCTTCTTCACAAAGCAGTGAAGCTTACCCCCAAATCAGTACCCATTTGAATGGGGACATGAAACAGATGCACATATAGAGAGTTTTGGAAGTCTTATTTCTAGATACTAAAAAATCCTGGTTGGGTGTTCAGAAGTGACAGTAACTGTAGCTGATGGTAATAGCTTTTATAAACAGGTCGGTCCTGAAATTTAAATATTCAACATGAATTGCTGAATCTGATGTTAATTGTAAAGCGAACTTCTCAAATTTCTACACAACAGTAAATATGCACCTGTTATACCTAGAAGAAAAAAGCTCAGCAGATGATTATGATCATAGAGGAATACCACTGTGATTCTCAGCTACTCCTGTTTACTTTTCCTTATTACCTGATAAAAACATATTAAGAAAATTTAAAACAATCTGGGTGAAACTGTAAAGGGAAAATTTAGTCCTCCATCTTAGTTCTCTGAAATAACATAGCATACAGGTTTAAATATGACAAAAAACAATAACTTAATCTTTGAGTCCTTTTGCCATGTGCGGTAAACCTGGGATTATCCACTGCAGAACTGAAGTCTGAGTCCTTTGGCAGGAGAAAGCATCTTGCTCCTCACCTGCTTCAAGATTAATAATATCCATCCAACGAGATTAGAGTCATTACTCTTCCTGACCTGACCCAAATGGTACAAATGGGATTTTAAAGACAGTGTCTACTGAAAGATCCCGCAGAATGATGAGGTGCACAGAATAGCTACCATGAGGAATCAGCAGTGATAGACTGTCAGTATTATAAAGAAGATACCCTATTAGGTTCAGCTGTTATCCCAGAAGAAGATTATAGTCATAGATCCTGACCTTTAATTAAACGGACAGCACAAAGAGAGAAAGATAAACAAACTTGTGCAAAAAAAGTGTCAACTTTCACTGTCTTGGTAGCAAGCCTGTGAAGCGGAAAAGGAATAGTGACCAATGGGAGATTTTACAGATTGCTTTTTCTCTTATGTAGTGAAGAGGCAAAAAGTGGTGATGACAGAAAAAAAGTCATGAAAAGTTCTGCTTTATTGGCTAGACAGCAAAATAACTCTGGATTTCTACAATTAAGAAAGGAAGAAAGGAAGAAATTAAGAAAGGAAGAAGAGGATGAGTGGAGAGGGGAGAGGATGGTAGGGCAGGGCAGAGAAAGGAAGGGAAGGGAAGGCAAGGCAAGGCAAGGCAGCAGCATATTTTTTGAAGGTGTCTTTGTTTTTACTCCATTGAGAAAAGGTTGACTTGCTGATGAATATGAATGAACATCGGATAAGCTTTAGTATTCACTTGTCTTGAATGTCACTTCCCTTGGGCCACAGTATGGCAGTACAGTAACGCCCATCATCTTCTTACCTCACATTTTCTAAATACCGAAAGAGATACAAAATGAGTAAAAATGTTGGTGACTTCTGAAGGTGACATGAAGAAAAAATATTTGCCTATGTGCTTGTGGGGATCTGTTCCTTGTCCCCCTTTTTTTTTTTTCTTTCGGCATTGTCTCAGAAACCGTCTTATGCTACGTGCTCAGACGCCATCTTATGGGGTACCGGACTACCTGACCTTGACGACATTTTGTGAGGCAAGAAGGTAGGCGCTGACTTGAGGGACGTCTCCGCCCTGCAGCCCTCCACCCCCTCCGGAGAGACACATCCGGTGACAGCCTGGCAATGGGCCAATCCTGCGGCGCGGGAACCGCACCTGTCCCGCCCTCGGGCCTGTGAGTTGTGCGAACTGTTGCCTGGCGGCTCCATGTCACATGACTCTGCCAAAAAACTCTATAAAAGAGGCGGGTTCGCCCGACCAGGCGTGCGCCCCCATCCCAGACTGCCGAGAATCAACAAAGGACCCACGGGACGCCGCGGGATCCAGGGTGGTGACTATCCTTTCCCTCTCAACTGTTCTCTTTTCCTCTCTTCCTTTTACTTCTCTCTCTCTCTCTCTCTCTCTCCCTTCCTTGCTCACTAAGTTGCCTCATTGTTGGACTTAATAAAGTCAAAGTTAAGTTTATTGATACCGTGCCTCAGTTGTGCTTTGTTCGAACTCAAGGATCACGAATCTATTTTATTTCTGGTCAGGATTTTGGGGATGCTTTACCTGCAGGCAGGTTAAGCATACCGGGTGATTTATAACCAGGCGGGTCCCGCGTGGACTGACTGCATTGAACCAGGCAGGTCCCACGTGGACTGACTGCACTGGAGTTACTAATCAGGTGGGTCCTTCTCAGGACTGACTGCATTTAATTTCTAGATTTACTTTTTACTAATCAGGCAGGTCCTATGTGGACTGACTGCATTTATTTTCTAGATTTACTTTTTTACTAATCAGGCGGGTCCCACGTGGACTGACTGCATTTATGTTCTAGATTTACTTTTTTTTACTAATCAGGCGGGTCCCACGTGGACTGACTGCATTTATTTTCTAGATTTACTTTTTACCAATCAGGCGGTTCCCTCTCGGGACTGACTGCATTTTATTTCTAGATTTTCTTTTAAGGCAGATCTTAATCCAGAACCTGACAGTGCTTCGGTAAGTTCATTTCTTAAACTTTCATTTTCCAAGGATACTCCCATAGAGTGATATGTGTCTGGATCTAGTTCTAAGCGATTCATGCTTATTCAGAGTGAACTATACCTTATTTCATGATCAATCCTATTATAATGTTCTACTAGCAGAATAAACCCAAGTAAGCATGAGCAGCACACAACACAAGCTAATCTGTCAATTTGTAAACAATGTGACAAGAATTGCTGAGTTTTTATTAGTCAGTTCTTGAGAAAAGACAAAACTGTTTCATTTAATAACACTTAATATCATGATAGGTTCAGGTTCTATTTTCTCTTAATCTGATCATCTCCATGCAGAGAAGCTAGAATTTAAAAAATCCGGAATTCTTCATAGTTATTTGTTTTTCCAGTATCTTCAGACCTGCACTATAAAAGCTGCAATGTATAAATAAATCCCTTGACTGAGAACCTCGAAGATGACAACACTGGAAACAAGACTATTGCAGTGAACTCTAAGATAAAGGTTTGCATATACAATAGGAAAAAAGATATTTGAATATCTAGGTACATTGGCAAAATATCTGTCTGAAATGTTCACTCTTCCAAGTGTTTCACTTTAGTATATGTCAAATATACATATGCATGTTCTCATTCACATGATGTCAAATGATATTGACAGGTAGCATCAATTTTCCATGGTTAAAAAAGATTATTAATAACTATTTTAAGAAGCAATAAAATTTCAAATCATATTGCACAGAAATTTGAGTTTTGAAAATAATTCTATTTAACACCTATAAAACCCTCCACACATACAATTCATTTTAAACTAATCCCAAAGAAAAGAAAACAGTTAAAGACAACTTCTAAGATAGGGATGAAGTGTCTGAAATATAAGAATTTACCCATGCAAACCCTTATTCATGTAAATAATCACATTGGCCTTCATCAAAGTACTCACACAAGTAAAGATTTGCAAGATCAAGCTACTATCTTCCTGACTATCCTTAAAATCAAGGACATTCAAGAAATAAGGGACACAGAACAATGATTCCACAGTATTAAACGTTAAATCAGTGATCAAATATTAAATGGGGGATTACAGAAAATGACTAAGATGCATTGCTCTTAATTGTGTAAGTTATGGACCCAATTGCTGCTTTCATTTGCAAAAGGGAAATCATTTACAAGGTTAATTGCAGTGTCACCTCACAGACTCCAGTTCTTTTTCATGTTGTGCAAAGCAAGTGTGAGCAGATGGACAAGAAGAACATCTGGCAGAAAGAAGTGGGAGCAAAGCTGATGACAGTCTTGACTGATTTCCTTCAGTGTGCATACAAAATAATTGGTGACAGAAAGGGCAGTCAGAAGTAAAGCTCCAAGCCTAAACTGAGTCTTTGCAAAAAGCATCCAAGACTGTTAAAGCAAACTTGTAGGATGTACAATATTATACTACAAATTCTTTCAATTATTTAGTATTACTTTTAAACTCTTCTTTTAGTGTGGTTGTAAAATAGGGACTTAGCTGATGTCATTTCAAAACATTCTCCAATATCTTGGACTGGTTGTAGCAATGAGAGAGGGTCCCTGGTTTGCACAAAAGAACAAATGTAACACCTGTCTTCAACAAATGACAGAAGAAAGATTGGGGGAATTACAGGCTAGACAGCCTCACCACAGTTCCTGGGATCATGTCCTCATGGAAACCACTGCCAGGCAAAAGAAAGAAAAAATGTTAGGCGGAAACCAATAGCACAGACTTCCTATGGGGAAATCATTATGAGCTTGATTATCTTTTGTCATAAAATGACTAGATCTATGGGCAAGGGGAAGGCAATGGGTATCATTTATCTTGACTTTAACAATGCTTTCAACATAGCAGTAATATAGTGTTCAGACTGACCTGGATAAATATGAGGAATTGTCCAAGAGAAACTGGATGAAGTTCAACATGGACAAATGCAAAGACCAGCCTTCACCCTGGAATGGAGGAAGCCCAGGAACTGTCAGAGGCTGGAGATGTGTACTGCACTGTCAGAGAAGGACCCAGGAGTTCTGGTGAAGAGAAAGTTGAACATGAGTCAGTCATGTGTCATTGTGAGAAGTAACCACATCCATAGCTAGTGGATTGAAGGAGGTTATTGTTTCCCTCTACCTCACATTTGATGAGGCTGTATCTGAAATACTGCATACAGCTCTGGACACAGGAAATACATGAAGATTATTAAATACCTTTTACACTTCTGTCTTTAGATCCCAAGGTCCCAAGATTATAGTGGCTAAATTTCACTCCTTTCAGTTCACCTGCTCTTTTGACTCCTGGCTGGGTTTGTTTTTTAATCCTTAAAACTTGACTTTACTACTAGATTAAAATATCTCATTGTTAATACTGCTGTGCCTTTATGGAAAGAGGAGAGATACATCTGTGCATTTACTTTTTTAGTATTTTGTGTTTTTTCTTCTCTTTTCCTATCTTTTCTCAAGGTAGGGAATAATTTCCCCGTTATCAATCACAATGCAGAATGCGCCCTATGCACATGATACATTGAAGAGGAAAATCAGGGGTGAGCTCTCACCTGGTCTTAGTATTCCCTCTACAAAGTACAAATGAAGTTGTTTTTGTCTTGTCTAAGTAGAAAACATTGTACACAACACATGTAATTAATTATCACCAACATGTTCATCAGTGGGATCCAGTCAGTTGCAAAAGAGCCTCTCCTGTTATGTCGCTTTAACATATACCCTTTCCCCTCTGACGGAGATCCAGAATGGGGCTTCTATGTATTCAGCTGTGTATGGGAGCTGTTCCCAAATAGTTTATTCTTTTCCTCTGATATTCACTGTCATTTTTTTTCTCAGATTTTTTAAACCAGCTTATCAATTCTGATTAGTTGCAGACAAATCTGTATGTACTAGGGACAATACACAATATAGATGATTTTCCTATATTTGCACTAATGCTTGTGACAAGCAGTGCTGTGTAAATAACAGTAATATAAAAAGAAAAAAAAACTTTGCAGAAGAAATGTGAACCTGCTTATTTTTATAACTTGCAGCAGCGGAGAATGGGCGCATGTAGGAAGGTAAGCTTGACAAGTTGAAGGATTAGATGCTGCCATATTTTCTGAAGACTGACTGAGCATGGCAGTGGTTAAAAGTTTCTGCTACTGTGTTTCCACTCTGTGGTAACAATTGGCAATGTTCATTTGACTCTTTCACGATAGTACCAGTTACTATAATAATGTGAAATCTTTTGGGCAGTAACTGATAGAAATTCCTAGTTCCTCTTTCTCTTCTCTCCCTCAATGTTTCCTCATTCTGCTATGATATTACTAGGGCAGCAGCACTTTTTCCCATGCTGGAAACTGCAGCACAATGTTGGAATAGGAACTTGAATTCCCATGTGATTTTCTTGGGACCATATTAGCTTTCCTCCTGGGACCTGCAGGACTTCACCTGCAGAGATTTGGTTCTTTGCAGAGGAAGATAGAACATGCACCAGGGAAAAACCTAACTCCCACCCTTTGTGGCTCTCTATAATTTCTGTGGAGAGGTCGTGCAAGAGGTGAAGGAGAAGAAAAACACATTAGAAGGTTTAGAATAGATCTGTATGTCCTGCAAAACAGTTCAGATTCAGTACCAGATTCCTATCAGGAGTGCTGTTAATAGTGGTGCTTAATGATCTAACTATTTGCTTTCTTGTAAGCGTGAAAACATGGCCTTTGTTGGTATCAGTATTCTGCTCACCACTCTTGTGCAGTTTCTCTCTTTTCTGTCTGATTAGTCTAAGCAGATTATTTTCTAAGGAGGTCCCCAAGGCAATCCATAAAGACTAGATTTGATGGCTGGTCAACCAACCAGAGACAGAGCCTGTAAGTATGGTTATGGACACAGTTAAAAGTATCTTTCTAAAGCCTGTGAGGCTCTATCAATCAGCTCTAGTCCTCTCAGTGAGATATTATGGCATTTGTATTTTGATAGAGAGGTGAAAAAAACAGAAAATGTAAGCCCTTCTTGAAGACAGGGACATGCATGGGACTGAAGAGAAGGAGAATGAGTCTTGGCAAGATAATGGAAAAAACCATGGGAGATGTTAATGGTTCATATGAACTCAGAAAAGCTCTACAGTGAAAGGAATTTTTACAGGAGAAAAATGTGTTACAGCAAAATGACCATTCGCTGACACTGTGTCAGATCATAGAAAATCAAATTAAGACAGTCTTTGAGTATTTTTTTCTTTATACCTAAAATGCAGGGGAGGGTAAAACAGTGGAAAGAGCATTCTGTTTAAGGTAATGAGTATCAGAATCCCCTCAGAAAAATGTTGCATTCTCTGAATATGAACAAGAAGGAAGTTCTAAAATATGGGTAGAAAATATTGAAGAATAACATTAAGAAATATTAGGTAATATTTAAGGCACATAAAAATAGACAGACGTATATGAAATGTGCATGTACCGCTTTAGAAATGTTCAGAATCTAAAAAATAAAAAAGTTAATGAAAATCTCAGGATTAAAATGGAAATAAAACAGATTTCTCCAAAGTTTGATGAAAGCAAGATGATAAGTGAAACTCCATAAACAGGGAAGCAAAAATTATGTGTGACTAAGAGATAATCATGACAGAAGAGACATGGTGACTTATGTTAACAAAGCTTTAAGTAGATGTGTATAATGCATTGATGATATCACAAAAGATCACAAAAAATAAAGTTCTGTCTTGAAGAGACAATAGTGGCAATAGTGTAGTGAAATTCTAATCCTTATAAGGAAAAAAAAGGAAAAAAAAACATGTAGTAAATGTCTAATTTTAAAAGGAGAATGAACAAAATGAGGAAGAAGAAAATCAAAAGGCACAGTCAAAAAGTAAAGGTATGGCACACAGAGAATGATCATTGCTGCCATAGAGGTATAAACCACAAATTAAGCATGACTTTAAAAGAACTCAATAAAAACTTATGTGATCAAATTTAAGTATTACATCTTTATGGGGAAAATTGAAAAGAAAAAACTTTGACAACTTAAAAGTATAATAAGGTACATGAGAAAAGATTTTATGGACAGCTTCCTCATCCCAACACACCTTAAAACACCACAGAAGCATAAGTTGAAAGTATGAAGCACTAGGTTGTGAGGCTTGTAAATTATGACGCTATAAAAGGAAACTAAAGTCTCTGTAAGAATAATTAACGTTTTTCATTGGTTTACACAGAGGATTTTGGGAGGTTCTCACACTGATGATTTCTCTCCATACTTACAATGATGAACTGTGTAAAATTGAAGTGTTGATGGAAATAGTTTTACAACAAATTGGTAAACTTTATAGAAAGAAATTGCCAAGTGTTTTTAAGAAACTTTAACGTAAGATAAAAAAACCTCTCTATAGTGCATAATCCACTGTTTAACTTAGCTTTAGCATCAGGGGAATAGAAGTTAGTTTTTAAAAATAAGTTATGTCTACAAAGGCTACCATAGCCAATGCAACAGAAGAGTGAGGTCCCCACAGAGGAAAAGTTGGAAAGATGGAAGTCATGGCCATAAAGTTACTAAGAGTCATAAAAGTATCAAAAGTGACTACAAAGCTCTGGGGTGGTAGTCAATGGCATGGGGACCCAGGTGGTCTCCTCAGTCCTGCTGGTGAACAAGTTAATAATTGGCTGCACATCTGGTATTGGCAGCAGAGTTTTGGGTTCTACAGCCATGTGACCCCGTTTGCAGACGAGTGTCAGCTTGGGAGAGATAGGTAGCACCTTACTAAGGAGGGCAAAACTATTTTTGCCAATAGGATAGCAGACCTCATTAGGAAGGTTTGAAACTAGGAATCATGAGGGAGGGAAAGGGCAACCAGCAGGCCTGTGAAGGATTGCTGAGAAAAGGTCATGGGGTGTTGTGGTGGGAAGGGAACACAAAGTCAACAAAACAGGGCCTGGGTGGGGTCACCTCCAGCACCTGCACATGGTCAGAGAGGTGCCTGCAAGGTACCATTATGGACAAAGCCCCCAAACCTTCTCCAGGAATTCAACATGCTGGATTGCCCTGCTTAAGTGTATACTAGTTCACTCAGTATGGGGAATAAACGTGATGAGTCAGAGATCTGCATGCAGTTGCAGAGCTGTGATCTTGTTGGGATCATGGATACATGGTGGGATGGCTCCCATGACTGGAGTGTTGCAATGGAGGGATACTGGCTCTATAGGAAGGACAGGAAGGAAGACGAGGAGTTGCCCTTTATGTGAGAAAGCATCTGGAGTGTATGGAGCTCTCCCTGGGGATGGACAAGGAGCCAATGGAGAGCTAATAGGTTAGGATTAAAGAGAGGACAGGCAAAGGTGACATGATATTGGGTGTCGCCTATAGGCCATCTGACCAGGAAAAAAAAATGGATGAGGCAGACAAGTAGGAGCATCATCACGTTCACAGGCCCTGGTCCTAGTCAGCCACCTGATACCTGTTGGAGAGACAACAGAGCAGGGCATTAGGAATACAGGAGGTTCTTGGAGTGCATTGATGATAAATTCTAGCTCCAAGCGATTGAGGAAACAATGAGAAGTGCTCTGTTGGACCTCATACTCACCAAAAGTTAGAGGCTTGTTGGGGATGTGAAAGGCAATTTTGGCTGCAGTGACCATGAGATTGTGGAGTTCAGGATCCTGGGGGCAGGGAGGAGGGTGAAAGGAAAGCTCACAACCCTGGACTGCAGCAGAGCATTCTTTGGTCTCTTCAAAGATCTGCTTGGAAGAGACCCATGGGTTAAGGCCCTAGAGGAAAGGGAGCCCAAGAAAACTGGTTAATATTCAAGTATCACTTCCTCCAAACTCAAGAGAGCTCCATCCCAATGAATATGAAGCCAGGCAAAAATGCCAGGAGACCTGCATGGATGAACAAGGAGCTCCCTAGACAAACTCATACACAAAAAGGTAGTATACAGAAGGTGGAAACAAGCACAGGCAACCTGAGGGGAATACGAAAACATTGTCTGAGCATCCAAGGATGAAGTTAAGAAAGCTAAAGCCCAAATGGAATTGAATCTGGCCAGGCAAGTCAAAGACAAGGAGAAGGGTTTGTATAAGTACATAAACAACAAAAGGAAAACTAGGGAAAAGGTGGGTCCATTACTCAACGAGACGAGGGATCTAGTTACTAGGAAGTGGAAAAGGAGGAAGTACTGAATACCTTCTTTGACTCAGTCTTTACTAGATGGCCTTCAGGAATCCCAAGTCTCAGAGGTCAGGGGGAAAGTTTGGAGTAAAGATGTACCCTTAGTAGAAGAGGATCAGGTCAGGGAATACTTAAGCAAACTGTATACAAAGCATACATAAGTCCATGGGCCCTGATGAGATGCAATACAAGTGCTGACAGAGCTGACATGTCGTCAGGTTCCGGATTAAGATCTGCCTTAAAAGTAAATCTAGAAATAAAATGCAGTCAGTCCACGTGGGACCCGCCTGATTGGTAAAAAGTAAATTTAGAAAATAAATGCAGTCAGTCCCGAGAGGGACCCGCCTGATTAGTAAAAAAGTAAATCTAGAAAATAAATGCAGTCAGTCCACGTGGGACCCACTTGATTAGTAACTCCAGTGCAGTCAGTCCATGTGGGACCTGCCTGGTTCAATGCAGTCAGTCCACGTGGGACCCGCCTGGTTATAAATCACCCGGTATGCTTAACCTGCCTGCAGGTAAAGCATCCCCAAAATCCTGACCAGAAATAAAATAGGGTCAGGATACCGAGGCACGGTATCAATAAACTTAACTTTGACTTTATTAAGTCCAACAATGAGGCAACTTAGTGAGCAAGGAAGGGGGGGAGAGAGAGAGAGAGAGAAGTAAAAGGAAGAGAGGAAAAGAGAACAGTTGAGAGGGAAAGGGTAGTCACCACCCTGGATCCCGCAGCATCCCGTGGGTCCTTTGTTGATTCTCAGCAGTCTGGGGTGGGGGCGCACGCCTGGTCGGGCGAACCCGCCTCTTTTATTGAGTTTTTTGGCAGAGTCATGTGACATGGAGCCGCCAGGCAACAGTTCGCACAACTCACAGGCCCGAGGGCGGGACAGGTGCGGTTCCTGTGCCGTAGGATTGGCCCATTGCCAGGCTGTCACCGGATGTGTCTCTCCGGAGGGGGTGGAGGGTGCAGGGCGGAGACGTCCCTCAAGTCGGCGCCTACCTTCTTGCCTCACAAAATGTCGTCAAGGTCAGGTAGTCCGGTACCCCATAAGATGGCGTCTGAGCACGTGGCATAGGACGGTTTCTGAGACAATGCTGAAAGAAAAAAAAAAGGGGGACAAGGAACAGATCCCCACACATGTCATTGGGAGGCCACTTTCAATGATCTTTGATCAATCATGGTGACTGGGAGAAGTGTCTGAGGACTGGAGGAAAGCAAATGTCACCCCCATCTGCAAGAAGGAAGACCCAGGGAACTACAGGACTGTCAGCCTCATCTCAGTCCCTGGGAAGGTGATGGAGCAGCTAATCCTGGACACAATTTTTCAGGTACATGAAGAATAAGAAAATCGTCACAGAATCACAGAATGTTAGGGATTGGAAGGGACCTCGAAAGATCATCTAGTCCAATCCCCCAATAGCTTGACCAACTTGATAAACTTATACAATGAAATGACTGGCTTGGTATGTGAGGAGAGAGCAGTGGACATTGTCTACCGGGACGTCAGTAAGGCCTTTCACACTGTATCCCATATGATCCTCATAGAGAACCTGTTGATGTACAGACTGGACGAGCAAACAGTGAGGTGGATTGAAAACTGGCTGAAAGGACAGGCCCAGAGTATGGTGATCAGCAGCACAAAGTCTGGTTGGAGGCCAGTGACTAGCAGTGTACCCCAGAGGTCAATACTGGGTCCAGTCCTGTTTAGTATCTTCATTAATGATCTGGATGATGGGGCAGAGTGCACCCTTGTCAAGCCTGCTGATGACACAAAACTGGGAGGAGCAGCTGATACACCAGAGCACCGTGCTGCCATCTAGAGGGACAGGCTGGAGAAATGGGCCAGCAGGAACCTCATGAAGTTCAACAAGGACGAATGCAAAGTCCTGCACCTGGGGAAGAACAACTCATTTTATGCTGGTAACTACCCATCTGAAAAGCTGCTTTGTAGAAAAAGCCCTGGGGGTTCTGGTAGACACCAGGTTGAACATGAGCCAGCAATGTGCCTTTGTGTCAAAGAAGGTATCCTGGTCTGCATGAGGAGGAGTGTTGTCAGCAAGTCGAGGAAGGTGATCCTTCCCCTCTACTCAGCGCTGGTGAGGCCACACCTGGAGTACTGTGTCCAGTTCTGGGCTCCACAGTACAAGACATGGACATACTGGAGAGAGTTCAACACAGGGCCACAAAGATGATTTAGGGACTGGAGCACCTCACATATAAGGACAGGCTGAGAAAATTGGGATTTTTCAGCCTGGAGAAGAGAAGGCTCAGGAAGATCTTATCAATGTATATAAATACCTCAAAAGAGAGTGCAAAAAGGACAGAGTCAGGATCTTTTCAGTGGTGCCCAGTGACAGGACCAGGCAGAGGGCACAGACTGAAACACAGGAGGTTCCATCTGAACATCAGGAAATACTTTTTTGCTGTGAGGGTGACTGGGCACTGGTATAGGTTGCCCAAGGAGGTTCCAGAGTCTCTAAGGAGGGAAACTCTGGAACCCTCCTTAGGTTCCAGACTCTGCACCCTGGTTCTACGTGGCCCTGCTTGAACAGGGAGATTGGACAAGATGACCTTCAGAGGTCCCTTCCAACCTCAACCATTCTGTGATTCTGTGAAATGGTTCTGTACTAGGACAGGTAAACAAATTCACAAATGATGAGTGAAGGTATGAACTGTTATATGACAAAGCTTATAAGAATACTGAATTATCTGGAGTTCAGCTAAAACAGATGGCAATGTCTTGCAGAAAGACCTCAAATAATAATGTGTCTGAGTATTTCTAGTGAAATCAAGGCAAATCCAAGAAGAAATATCCATTTGTAAGGTCATCATCTACATGGCACTAACCAATGAAACCAAGGCTAACATGCTTTATGAACAATTGCCCTAAGTATTACCAATTGCCCAGGTTATAACCCTCAGTTTTTCATGACCTAAAATGTTGAATCCTTCTCTCTTCAGTTATAGTTTTGATAAAATGTTATTTTTTTGTGGATATTTTCACTTCAACTTGTGATATCCAGTGCTGCAGCAAATAACAAGACAAAATCCTGAAGATACAGCAGTAAGTACCAAGCGGCACCAGCTTGTTAGAGTGAAATCTGTTACAGAAGAACATAGTTTTGGAAGAGATTTTGTAGAAGAGACATGTTTGCTTCATTAATTTGGGGGCTACTGCCAAGAATCTGTTCAGTGCAGAGAAATACTAGGAAGTAGGCTAGAGGATCTTTAGCACTATATAGATAGGGTATTGACACCTTTGCTACTATATATATGCCAGCCTTTTCACATGTATCATCCTAACATAGATTGACCAAGATTTTTTCTTCTTATTTTTGCTATCATGATATAGTGGGCTAAAAAAAAAGGTGTCTTGCTTTCATGGAGCATAATTTTTGTCAGATTACAAATGATGCTGTAGTCTGCTGATTTTGAATCCCACTTCACAGGGACTATGTTGTCCTTCCCTGGTTTGTCCAAATCAATAACTATTCTTACTAAACTGTCTAGGACTTTGTAGCCTGAATTAAATCAGGATGCCAAATGTTACACACAAAGAGTAAGTGACTGGATCCTCTCAGTAAATACAAGAGCAGTTAAAGATTCATTGCTGTAGGTAGCATTGTGCTGAACAAGTGAATAGAGAATAATTACATAGACTGTCAATAACCACAACAGGATGTGTTCTAGAAAAAAAAAAAATGTTTAAAAAAAATTCAACTTTCCAGTAGAAGCCATTTTAAGTGACATATAGATACTCTATCGAAGCAGCCAGTAGCACAGACCCGATGCTCTCATTCATGAAATGTACATCTAAAAGGAGGTAAGGACTTGTCTATTGTTTATAAAATGGGCTCACTTACTGATTCAGAACAGACAATCTAGATACTTTATACTTTGACATATCAGGATAAAAGTAATTTGTCAGTGGGAATCCACAAACATTTCTTGCAAAGATCTGGCAGTACAACAATCACAGTGACAGGTAAAATGGTATTCTGGAGCCTTCTCAGGAAAAGAATTTCCATTCAGTGGCAAATGGACACTTGTCAAGCCAAGATGAATGTACATACTTAAAAGAATGTCGTCCATCTAGCTTGACAACTTCTGTAGGCTGAACAAATTCAATATGCTTCAGATATGATAGTTCAAGTAAATGTGTGAAGCACCATATGGAAGAAGTGAACACCTGTTGCGAGGTGTCACCTAGCAATATTGCATGTGTCTGATGGAAGATGGCTGACATAACTCACGGAAGGGACAGAGTTTGTCCCCTACAGATGAAGAAATGATGATAATGTGACTTACAGGGGACTTGAAAAAAGAGCAGATCCAAAATCTGTCACTTTTAGTAATGTACCTCAACAACTGCAGTTGTCATTTTTTGCAAGGTGCTTTTTTTTAACCATTATCAGCTGCATGGTCTTCTTTTGTCCTTTGGTTTACAGAGTTGGTTTATGGTTATGGGGATGAGGGACATATTTTTCCTATGGCATAAGATCAGGCACTTTAAAAATTATATTGAGGACTTCCCAGTAGTTTTTCTTTTCCTTGCTTATACAGTTTCACTACATTCACATTTATATGACAAAGAACTGTTATGATAGAGAATGTAGGACGTTGCCCTATTTTATTATTTGTTTAGGGAAGGCTCTCTGTTCCTGGAAAGTAGTAGGAACACAAAAAACTCTCCACACCATGTGATAACATTGACTAAAATGAAGGTGTTATCACATAGGAACTTCAAAGATATAAATATACCTGGGCTCAAAAGGACATAGAAGCCATAGAGGTCTCTGGAGGGAGGAAGCAGAGGGAGGGATAAATAAAACTGTTCACTCAGGGTATCTTGTTCTAAGAGGATGGCCAACAAAAGAAAGTTGGCTGAGAAACCCAAGATGTGCAGCACATTGAGTGGATAATTACTACTCGTCTAATAGTTATAGGGGAAAAAGAAGATTGCTATTTGTTAAAATAAATAGGAAAAAGAAGTTCCAGCAGTGTTTTTGAGGAAGAACTTTTACACATAGGCCAAAGTACAGTACAGCATTTAGACTAGCATCTGAACATTGTTTCTGTGTGATGGTTTATGGGGAGGAATTTTCTTTCTTTTAGCTAAGCATATCAAGCTTGGTGAGAATTTATATGAGTGCAAGTAACAAAAAAAGCATAGACTGCAGGATGATGACAAAGGCAAATGATGCTCCCACTATTAATTTCAGGCTTTGTTTTTTATTTAGTTAGATTTATGTCATGAAAAAAATGCTGTACATAAAGCTCTAGGCTCTCCTACTTAATCTTTCAATGGTATTCTACCTCCAGCAGGATTAAAAAAACAAACATTCAGCATGAACAATCAACTCAGGTTAGCCAGATAGTGAATAACATAAACCCTAGTATTTTCACTACCAGTTGCCTCCCAAAAAATAGCGTTACCTCTCTCTGAAAAATCCTTATACACAAACTGCTTTGGCTGTGTTCCTGGACTGTTGCTGAATAAAACCGAGTCACAGAGATCCAGAAGTACTTACAAAGCATATCCTGCTGGCAGCATGTATCCTGGTAGGGGACAGAGAAGCTGTTAGATAATCAGGTGTCTGACTTAGGACTAGAGAGACAATGACCAGCAACTATAAATATTCAGCATAGATCCCCCTAGACAAGCACCCTGATTGGTCTTTTGTCTTTTATGCATGGCTAACTTTAATCTGTAGTGATAAATTATGCATTGTAATAACCTAATGTTTAAAAGGCTTTGGACAGCAGGGGCCAGATCTAAAAGCAAAGCTAATGTAATTCGGCAGCAGCTAGATATCAGTGATACAAAGTTGACTCTCATACTTTTTAGTGTGATCATCATCAACTGGCAACTGAGCACCAACAATCTAACATCCCCAAAATTCTGTGATTTAAAACTGAATGAACAATCAACAACCAAAGAGCTTTTTACAAGGAAACAGTTGGACCTTGCCCTACCTACCATTTCCTAACTATTGCTACGTTGAACACTTTTACCTTCTGTATCGTGTGACCATTTTATTTAATTTCTTTTTCTTATTATTGAAAAACCCTAGATTAATTAATTCTCAGACTTTTTCATGCATGATTGTAAGTGTATTTGTATACATGCATACGTGTCTGTCAGAAGCTGTTACTGTGAGTTAAATACGCATGACTTGCTTACTTCCAGGGAAATAACCTATGCATCATACGGCAAGGCATAAGTGCACATAGGTTATTATAAACCCTGCAGCTACAATAATTTAGCAAAGTTTTCATAAATGTGTGACTACATTAAAAAGGAAACTATTTCTTTCCCCTCTGTCTTGCTTTTGTTTTGCAATTGCATCTCTTCTGTGTTTACATAACAAACAAGGTCCATTTATACAAAGAATGAAAAGGTGCAATGAGTCATCAGAATAGGGTAATTTTATAAAGAAAAGATTGTTCTATAATAATTTGTTGCAAAGTTGGAAATAATTGGAAGCAATTTTCTGAACACTTTCCATAAATATGGCATTCTGGGCAAAGGAATTATTGCTATTTTGGAAATTAATCTAATTTTTGTCTGCACGTTGTCATTTATGTGAATAGGACTTGTCAGCTTGATTTGTTACAATGCCTGAATTGCTTGCTTAATCCTCAAAATATAAATAAAACACTTAATTGCTTTAACTGGGAATGTTAACTTTTTCAGTACTGCTCTCTGTGCATCTCAGGAGCAAGTTTTATTATTACTTTTATGCATTTCAAAATATGATCTCAGTAAGGTTATTGGAAAAAATATGAAAAAGAGCCACTTAAAGAATGGCTCACTAAAGAATCCTAGGGTGTGAGGAGCACTACTGCATAGAGATTGAGTCTCTCTCAGACCAAACTCGTCCATGAGACATAACAAGAGCATGTGATTTTTGCAAGTCAGCTCCGTTAGCTATAGGGGACCAATTGCGGAGGTCAAATTTATAGATTGGGGAAGATTACCAGATAATCCTAGTCAAGGAGTCCAGGAGTTTTACATTAGGATCTGTGTTTTGTGCTGTCCCTGTAACTGAAGCACAAAGAAGAACAATTCAGATTAGTGGTACTTCCAGTTGAAATGTCCAGGTACAAGCACTAGGCTGAGACAGAAGTATTTCATGCAGCTTTTTGCCAGTAAAAGGGAAGCATTCAGCATTCTAGCCCTGCCCTCTGAAATAGAAAAACAGGAGGGAATCTTCAGAGACTATTCTGCCTTCATGCTCAAGCAATTCTGAGAGCAGATAAATAAAAGATGGGGTGGAGCAACCATATTTTACACTGGTACTCACAGTTGTTCAGCATCAGTAGAGCTACTTTATTAGTACACTGGCAGCTGTTGCAGGAGAAAAGTAAATGAGAAGCAAAAAACTCAGGAGAGTTATCAGTTGAACTACAGCTTAAGAAAACCTACAGGCTATCTAGATCTGTCAGTGAAAAATATTGCAGTATGAGCACCCATGCTTAACTTCTCTGAGAAACAAGAATGGTGTGTACAGCCAGAATGTTAGTGATATTTGAAGTTCTGCTTTATGGTGTTATACTGAGCAAAACCTATGATCTTATTTGACTGTTTTATCTTAAAAGAATTCTCATGTATAATCCAGATGTGCAGTGGTAAACAAAAAAGGTTGGTACAATTACTCAACTGCTTTTGTAAAACCACTAAAGACTGCCCAAATATGAAGTAAGTTTCTTTTTCCTTTGTTTCCTTCTGGGTATACTACTGGAATAACTCCACATATTTGTTCAAATCAGGAAATCAGTATTAGTTATGACTCAAGTAGTCCCATTTACACTCCACTTGATAGCACAAGGATTATTTTTTTTTTTGCAGCAATTTGTAGAAAAACTAAACAGCTCTGATTGATTGCCTTTATTTCTCATTACATTTACATTGCTGAATGGCATGAACTGTAACTTAGAATCATTTTTATGCAAGATTTCTCTGCTAAAGCCATGTGAAAAAAAAACATTATAGATGAACACCGTATACTAACTACTGTTTCATTGCTGGCTGGGAGTACCATTTCAGGAAAGACTGAGCTTAAGAACATTTGCAGCTGTAATGTTAATATACGGCAGTGCAACTTTATCTTATCAACATTTCGTTTTGTTAGAGAAGATGTTAAGGCTGTCTGTGTGCAGACTTGGCTTTCAGAAAGGACTCATATCCCTATACTTTATTCATTTTACTTTTTTTCTAAATTACTTCCAAAACCAGAAACCTTACTCTACAGGAGTTAGACTCTTGGAAAAATTCTGTGATCAGCTACATTGTAGTATTTCTAGGCTGGCAAATTGTTCCATCAGTTAAATTTTCGTATATCTAATGGAAATAACTTTCTCAAGTTCAAAGTGTTCTGCTTGAAGGTTGTAACTGTGTAAACAGCACATAAAGATCAAGGAAAATACGATATAATTGTTCTGCAAAACTCATGCCAGCTTAATTCATTTTATAATTTTATAGCATGCTTATGGCATGGACCTTAATAATGTTGAACTATTGGCTAGCCAGATCAATGAAATATTAGCAATATGTTGTAATAGCACATATCTCTTTAAAAGCCACTACTAAAATCTTTATTTGTACCTTTAGGAGCTAGAAATGCCTTGAAAATTCCATGGAACACAGTCAGTTTTATTTGCTTTTAGTAGTGTTTGTTATGTTTGAGAGCCTAAGGGAAGGTTAATTAAAGTCAATAGAGTCATCTTAAAAACAGGAAGTATTAAGGCAACATACTTTGTTCCTACTTCAAAAACTAGTGAAAGAGAGTAAATTGGGGGCTGTCCCGATAATGGTCCTGTTCTCAGTCTACACTGACTGAAGGTATTTGCATGTATCTTATTATCATGCAAATGAAGTGGAGTGACCTGGAGTAAGACTCAAAGAACTGCAGGAGCTGCAGCTCCCAACTGCCTCTTCCTAATCTTGTGATTCTTGCACTTGGAGGGTGCAAATGCAGTAGCACCCCCGCTATTCTGTTTCTTTCCTTCCCCTCTTTGTAGATTGAAGCTGCAGGCAGGTAAGGGCTGGCTACCACTGGTCAGGGGGCAGCTCTTTGAGGGAAGAGAAGCTACAGCCAAGAGTGATCACAGCACAAGTAGGGGTGATGCTCCCTCCAAAAAGGGCACCTCCTCCAGGCACCTGAGTAGGGCCAGCAGGGCAAGGGTCCTGACAAAGACAGGTCCCACCAACAGCACAGTGACCAGTAGACAAGCAGGAGAGGGTGGGCAGGTCCCAGCTCAATGCAGGAAGGGCAGGCAGCAAGCCAGGAACAACCTGGGACAACACTGGTCCTTACCTGCCCTTGGCATAGCTCAGCTGAGGCTGGGGGCTCAGGCCTGAGATTCAGTGGGACTCTTGGGCAGGGGCACAGGGATGGATGTCCCAGAAGAGGCGGTCAGAAAAAATAAAGACCAACAGTGCACTCAGTGGCCTGATATTCTGTGACTGAGCTGGTTGTTATTTCAGAAAAATCACTGGTTCATGTGGAAGAAGAGCCTGGGAGAAGTTCAAAGTGAAGAGAATGGCTTCATGTAGAGTGCCCCTTCACCTATTTGCTGAGGTGCTGAGCCCTGTGAGCAAGTATTTCATCCCACTTTAAGCGATTACGTAAGTGTGTGTGTATGCCTTCCCTTCACTATGGAATTACCTAAGGTAAACCTTACTCTTGTTAATACTGGTTGAAATATGGAAGAACTTCCCAAAGCCAGAAAAATCCCAGTCAGCCACTGTAGTAAATCAGGAGAATTTAGCTAAACATCTTTTTCCAAACTGAGTACACCCAACAGTTTAGATTTTACTTCAACATTTTTGGATTTTTTTTAATTAAATAAAATATAATAGCAACTGCATCTGTCATATAGAGAGATCTGGAGTGGTCTCATTCTACTAGAAGCTTTCTAGAGAGGAAGAAGAAGGTATGAACTTTAGACAGGGCCGATAATAAAAATTTTCTTTTTTTCTCTCTGGTTATGATCCAGTGCTGCTAATGCCCTGATCTACTTCATGAGGAGGTCTCTTTGCCTGAATTATTCTCTAGCGACACTGGATAGAGTCTCAGAGGAAGTAACACAGTGTCACGCCTCCCTAAGTCAGCTTGAATTGATAACATAGACACAGAAAGAAAATGCAATTAAAGGCAGAAACTCATTAATTCACTCCATGTTGTTAAGTGAACAGTGTAAGAGTGGTATCGCGCATACATGGCAGTAAGGATTTCACATATTTTTCCTGCTTATTGATGATTCATTGCTGTCATTATTAACCTGCTGTGTTCATATGTGGAAGTCATTTCACCTCCTCATGAGTCTCATTTTCTTGGCTTTACCTTATGTTTATCTTACCTGGCAAAATTATAAGCATCATGGGAACCACCTCTCTGCTTGTCCACAAGCAGACTTTGCACACGTGTAACTACTTCAGTTAGAAATAAAGTTTGCATATATAATTATTTTCTTGCAGGATTAAGATAGATTGGTTTAAACATTTTTATGCACATTTAATGCTTTCATGCCATGCAGATCATAGGCTTTATGTTGTTCAGTTTAAACAACACAACTGTTGCATGTATATTAAGGTTTTCTACATTCCATATGTGTCCTGGTTTGGCCCAAACCAGGCCAATTAGTCTTAGAGAAACCAAGGTCACTGCTAAATTCCTCACTGCTTATGAGTGAAGAGCCGAAGGGGGCTCGCACCTGCAGGGAGGAGCAGACAGGGCAGGTGACCCAAGACTGACCAACAAGGTATTCCATCCCATACATGCCATTCTCACTTTCCTATTTATCACTAACCCACTGCCTCCTGGGGGTGGGGCCCAGGAGGGAGGGGCCCTCCTGTCTCCCACTGATTGGTACCAGCTTTGCCAATTTTCCAGTTAAAAGCCTGCAGGTGTGCTGGGTGGAGCTACTGCATTTTCCCCTCTGCCTGTGCTGGGGGGAGGTACTGCATTTTCCCCTCTGCCCGTGTTGGGGGGAGCAACTCTGCCTGAGGAGGATTTCCAAGCTCTCAGTCTTGGCTTTGTATATATTTGTATATATTTGTATATATTTGATTATTTCTATTATTATTGTTATTATACTCTTTTTCATTATTATAGTTTATTAAAACTGTTTTAACTTTCCAACCCATAAGTCTCTCTCCCTTTTCCCTTTCCCTTAGTGGGGGGGGGGGGAGAGGGTTAACAGAGAGCATCTGCCACCTGGTTAATAGCCAGCCCAGCTTTAAACCGTGACAATATGGTATTTAGTGCACTGGGGACTTCTTCAATGAAGCTGCAAGGCAACTAACAATAATTATTATTAGGAACAAAGGCAATTGCTAAGCACTTTGTACATTTATAATACTGCATAAAAAGTAGAAACCCATATTCCCTACCCCAAATGGCAATTTATCCCTAGCCACAAAGAGTATTAGTCTTAACCATGTACATCTGTAGTATCACTTTTACAGAGCTATTTTAATGGGTGGTTCCTCTACTATAGAACTGTAATGGAGGTTTATATGAAATAAAAAAAAAATAATTCCTCCTAGAAGTTTATGAGTGTTGACTGTTCCATTGGAGCCATTATGGTTTATCATGTATTTAAGGCCTTCCAAAATATGAATTATTGATAGACTCCAAGGAGCAATGTTTCTTTATTATTTATAAATATTTATTTGGTGAGTTTCAGAATGGGTATTATTAACCTCATATAGACTGTAATGGCTCCAAGTGGTCTATTATGCAATAGAAGAAGACATTTTTTAAATTTTATCTCCTATTTGATGTCCTGGAAGCATAATTAAGTGCTATTAAAATCCAGGGAAGGGGGTAACTTTGGTTATGAAGCAGTTATACTTGCGATCTGCCTTGTTTTCAATGCACAAGTATAAAGTCTCAAATTTAGCTGCTTAACAATAATTTCAGGTATTTCCACTATCAACACATTCACTGATACTTCCCTAGCTTGCACACATCTCAGAACCTGCTTTTTCACTTCAACGTCACTGAACACACTCCTTCTTCTTGCATTTGCTGTTGTGTTAATGTATGTGACAGGAGGTGTCTGTGACATCAAAGAGCAAATTGTGAGCAAAAGGTAGTTAAAGCAGCATGAGAGTGGCTTGAAATTTGAGGGTGAATGTTGTGACATACAGTCTGCACATTACACTAGGTCAGAAGACTCTCTGTTCAGATAACGTTTTTGAATTTTTTTTTGTGGGTGGGACTGATTGCTTATGTTCCCTCTCTATGGTACTGAGTTAAATTATTTTTTAAAAATGCAACTAGTATTTCATATGCCAGAAACCCACCTCCTTTCTAATTTGTTTCTGCCCATCCTAACAAATCTTTTTTCTCAGCGTGAAGTAATGTTAATAAACTGAAATTTCTGAATAAACTTCTGAAATGTAGACTTGAATATGCTTATTTTTTTTAACTCCACATGCTGTACATCACATTTATTCCTACAGGAAACAAGGCTCAGTGTGAGATTTTCATATACTTTTTATTTTGTATGGTTATAATATAAAATAAATATTAGGTACATTAGTCACTAGAGCTATGTAAGTGAAAAGAGGGTCTGGCATGATATTTGTGTCGTGACAAATGGAAAAGATTCATTAATTTATTTAAGAGATCAAACATTTTGAGGCGTTTTGATGCTGGGCACCATTTCCTTAATACCAAGACAACATGGTATTTATAACAACAATAAAAGATGTCTCTTGGAATCTGAAAATGTGTTTTTATTCTTTTTCGTATTCAGAGGAAAAATGTAGACCACTATGATAGAATCCAAGAAAGTATATTAAATATCACACCTGCCATGCAGGGTGTTTGAATTATAAAACAGTTCTGCTCAGATGGATTTTCAGTAGTGTTTATAATAATTTACAAAGCACTAGAATTTCTATTGAGGAAAAAATAAAATGGAATAATTGCTGTGTCCAAACTATAAATTTCAGTTTGAAACAGCAGGAGTAGGTCACAGCTGAATATATGTATTCCCCTTAGTTTAGCTAATAAGCAAGGTAAGTGGATAAATGCTACCACTTAGTGAGACAAATATGTTAAAAATATAGGGGCCAGATTCTGCCATCTCACTCAGAATAGGTAGTATGTAATTCCAGTACAACTTTTGTGATTTTCTTATAACTTCTTATTGAGGGTGGTACTATACAATATGAACGGATGTGCCATAATTGCCTCTTAATAATATTATTTTCTTTAAGGAAAACATTCAGATTAGAGATTAAGCTTCCCAATCTGTCCTGTTATTCTTTATTTTGAGGTTTTGAGTAACTGTGCATTCATGACCTAAAAGACCAGATGCTTCATATTCCTTATTATTCCAAAATCCAAAACAAGTATCACTGGCAATATAAAACAAGAAACAGTTATAACGTTATCCTTATTGGCATTTTAAAATCTGAAGTGTGACAAACTCAGGAACTACAATTTCTGAGTGTGTGTTTATACAGTGTGTGAGGGAAACAAACTTCTTCTCAGCCCCTGTTCTACTAAAAAGCTCAAGCAGTAAAAATTGTCCTAGAAGGCTCTTTTCAAGCAGTTAGGAGTATGAGACATCTTAAAATAAATCCTTTCAGGATCTAATGTGGAAACACTTCTTGAAGAACATTGTTTGAAGTAAAGGCTTCATTTCTGAGTCATCAGGTTTTGGGGGATGAACTCAGCACCTTTCAGATGATTTGACTAAAAATCTAGCTACTGGCACAGTTTGCCCGTTTCTGTGACTTTTCACTTATGCAAGTTAGTTATACAAGGAAGAAGCAATTCTGAGATTGTAGAAGAGGTCCAGGGAAAAAAATAGAATAAAATACTTTTGTTTACTTGTTTAAGTAGGACTGCACAAGACATTACATGTAGTAGAGAAGTGAATAATAAAAATAATAAATAAAATGAATAATAAATGTTACAAAACAATTAGCAGCGTGAGTCAGGAAAATCATTCTGAGGGTGAATCAGAGCATCCAGAATTCATGTCCTTGGTTTTAATTTTACAGAAAATAATGAAATGCACAAGTTCTGTAAAAATAAATAGCTTGCCTGTGGCAGCAAATAGAAAAGCCACTACTAATGGAAATATAATTGTAAAAGGAAGGTAAAATTAAATAAACTAAGCACTGTTACTTCTTGCATTTATTGTCAATAGTGTTTGAAATCAAATAAAAAATTAAAACCAGAGAAACACAATGTAATAGGAAAGAAGTTTGACTCTTTTAGCTTTCAACAATATATAATAATAAGGATGTTTGCTTGTCAAGGTTTTACTTTCTTTAAGGTAGGATCTTCATGGTCTGGGTTCCTAGCAGCATGCTTCTGTAAGCATAGGCAAAGTTGCCAAATGTTCAGAAGGTGTAAATCAGTAGATCTTTGTTGAAGTCAATGGTGGTGCAGAAAAAACTAGTATATTTTTCTGGTTTGCATTACTTTCACAGTATAAAGTGTCTGTATACACTGGGTGCTTAAAGGGTCCATTAAACTGATCTTACAGCTGCATTATTTGTCTTGGTTGATGAGGGCTGGGTCAGGGACCAATTAAGCAACCTGGACGTCCATAAATCCATGGGCCCTGATGGGATGCACCCGTGGGTGCTGAGAGAGCTGGCGGAAGTCATTGCTAGGCCACTCTCCATCATCTTTGCTAAGTCGTGGGCAACGGGAGAGGTGCCTGAGGACTGGAGGAAAGCGAATGTCACTCCAGTCTTCAAAAAGGGCAAGAAGGAGAACCCGGGTAACTATAGACCGGTCAGCCTCACCTCCATCCCCGGAAAGGTGATGGAGCAACTTGTTCTTGGTGCTGTCTCTAGCCACATCAAGGATAGGGGGATCATTAGGGGCACTCAGCATGGCTTCACCAAGGGAAAGTCATGCTTAACCAACTTGATAGCCTTTTATGAGGGTGTAACCCGGTGGATAGATGATGGTAAAGCTGTGGATGTGGTCTATCTCGATTTCAGTAAAGCGTTTGACACGGTCTCCCACAGCATCCTCGCAGCTAAACTGGGGAAGTGTGGTCTGGATGATCGGGTAGTGAGGTGGATTGTGAACTGGCTGAAGGAAAGAAGCCAGAGAGTGGTGGTCAGTGGGACAGAGTCCAGTTGGAGGTCTGTGTCTAGCGGAGTCCCGCAAGGGTCGGTTCTGGGACCAGTTCTATTCAATATATTCATTAATGACTTGGATGAGGGATTAGAGTGCGCTGTCAGCAAGTTCGCTGATGACACAAAACTGGGAGGAGTGGCTGATGCGCCGGAAGGCTGTGCAGCCATTCAGAGAGACCTGGACAGGCTGGAGAGTTGGGCGGGGAGAAACTTAATGAAATATAACAAGGGCAAGTGTAGAGTCCTGCATCTGGGCAAGAACAACCCCAGGTACCAGTACAAGTTGGGGGCAGACTTGTTGGAGACCAGCGTAGGGGAAAGGGACCTGGGGGTCCTAGTGGACAGCAGGATGACCATGAGCCAGCAGTGTGCCCTTGTGGCCAAGAAGGCCAGTGGCATCCTGGGGTGTATTAGAAGGGGTGTGGTCAGCAGGTCGAGAGAGGTTCTCCTCCCCCTCTACTCTGCCCTGGTGAGGCCGCATCTGGAGTATTGTGTCCAGTTCTGGGCACCTCAGTTCAAGAACGACAGGGAACTGCTAGAGAGAGTCCAGCGCAGAGCCACGAAGATGATTAAGGGAGTGGAACTGTTAAAGAAAATTGGCAGAGTCCGGGTCTCTAGGTTTGCTGGTTTTATTAACAACTCAGAGTTGGACCACCACCGCAGTGAATGGTACCTGACTCAAATTCACTATCAGTTTATACAGAAACTAATAATCAATTACATCATAAACATTTCATAAGCTTCTGTTAATAATCCACTAACTATTTCAATTCCTCTTTCTTCCTTCATCAAGAGTCCACAAAAGTCCATTCTTTTCCATTGTTTAGCTGATCTTTATGTTCTGGTTCCGCTCCGACTCCGGTCGACACCCCGTCCTCGATGTTCTTGCTGTGATCGGCGTCCTTAATGTTCTTGCCGTGATCAGCGTCCCGTCCTGATCCAGGTTGATCAGAGTCCAGTTCCCACCGCCAGTGTCTCCTAAACATTCAACCTTAAAAACAACTAAAGTTATGTTTAAAACCTTATCTATACTAATTTTTATTTCTAAGTAAGTGTCCTATATTTCTTTTAAGGTAAAGAAAAGGTTAACCATACATCCCCTTTACTAAAATCATCAGAAGGTAATACTTCTAGGCCTACTCCTGCTTAGCTACTCATTAAGCTTTGATTGATGATTTGTTCAGTCCTAGGTCAGGATTACACAAGGAGCTTTGAGAACAATATTCATGCATTGTGAAAGCCCACCTGTGTTTATTCAGATAGACTTATATTAATTATTCTATTCACTATTCTATTTCACCCCTATTGATTCTTGTCTCTCTAACTCATAAGAACTTTTACATTAATTATGTGAAAATTTCTATAACAGGAACATCTCCCTTATGAGGAGAGGCTGAGGGAGCTGGGTCTCTTTAGCTTGGAGAAGAGGAGACTGAGGGGTGACCTCATTAATGTTTATAAATATGGAAAGGGCAAGTGTCAAGAGGATGGAGCCAGGCTCTTCTCAGTGACATCCCTTGACAGGACAAGGGGCAATGGGTGCAAGCTGGAACACAGGAGGTTCCACTTAAATTTGAGGAAAAACTTCTTTACGGTGAGGGTGACTGAACACTGGAACAGGCTGCCCAGAGAGGTTGTGGAGTCTCCTTCTCTGGAGACATTCAAAACCCGCCTGGACGCGTTCGTGTGTGATATGGTCTAGGCAATCCTGCCCCGGCAGGGGGATTGGACTAGATGATCTTTCGAGGTCCCTTCCAATCCCTAACATTCTGTGATTCTGTGATTCTGTGATTGATGAAGTAGTGCATATCAGCCAAAGACTTGCTGACAAACAAGGCTTAATACTTTTTAGGCAGATAGATAGTTAACATCTCTGCCCAAATGAAATTAACTGTGTAAAATGAGAGGGGAAAATTCATTATTCTATGTTTTGCCATCTTCCCAGCATTTCTGTTTTGGAGAGAAAGCAAGTAATTAGCTAAATGAGTGTGCATAACGCCCCTAATTCTGACATCACTGTGTGCAGTTGGGAACTATCTTAAACTGGTTTTACCTGTTTGTCACTAATGGTTGATATAATGATGACAGATGTTCAGTTAGTCAATTATCTGTAGAACATCATGTAAATAATGAAAAATCACAGTCTTCTGGTTCTGATCAACTCTTTTACAGGTAATGTAAGAGGTATCATAGCTTTCGTGCTGAACTTGATTAATCAGTTTCAGTAGTTTGAGGATAAAACTGGGTTTTTGAACATATACAACCAGATATGCAGCTTAATAACTTTTTTAATCTAATGATTTTTTACTTCTCCTAATTTAAAATTGTCAGTGTTTAATGTTGACAGTTATTTAATCAAAAAGTATCGCAGTAACTTTAACTAGCTGCCTTCCTACTCTTTTTTTCATGACTAGTACATGCTATATACATATTTCACAGGGAATGGCATTCATTTCAAGTTGAAAGTTGGGGGAAGGTTTTGCCATTTATGATCTAACTTTTTATTTCTTAGAGAGTTCTCTCTCTCTCATTTGTTCTCCAAACTGACAGGTAGAATAAACTAGGATTCTCAGACTGACAGTTCCCATACTTATTTATTTCAGCTGAAATTTTATAACGTTACTGGAGAACCTTCATCACTGTAATCTACTTTTCTGTAGTTTGACTGCACCTGCTTCCTTCAAATTATATTATAGGGTCTATTTAGTTGTTTAAGCTTTTATCTGTTGGGTGAGCCAAAGGTTTGGTTTTGCTGACTCAAATCAGACTGTGCAGAATGACTGTGCCAAAAAAAAAATGTTCAAGGAACTCTTAAAGGTCTCTAGACCTAAATAGATTGAGAACAGAGGAGATAAAGATAATATTAATACAACTGTATTAACAAACAGTCCTTTTTTAAAAACTGAGTAAAATTTTTACCCTATGTTTCCCTTTTTTTTTTTGTCAGGCAGAAAGTCTACATCGTCTACGTGGTCTCTAATACTCCAGTTTGTTTTGGAAGGACTAATTTTAGCTCAGGAACTGAGGCAAAGAAATCCTTTTATAAACCTGATGTTAGCAACCTGCTAAGGGTAAGAACACCCAAGTAAAGCCAGGGCCAAGTTATGCAGGGTGGTGGAGCATCCACGCAGTGCTACATCCCACCAGACAGACAGAAAGGCTACTTGTCTCCTGAGGCTTTTTGAAATACTAGCAGGACCAATATCTAACCCAGAGAAAATAGTAAGACAAGCTTAACATCAGTCTAGCTCTCTTTTTTTCCCCAAGGCTGTGAACTGGTTTGGTTTTTTTTAGAAGCATGCAGTATAGAATCTCAGCTATTGTGTTTAGGAAATAAGAATCCATAATCCGTAAGAGGATTTTGGGACGTAGTTGTCTAGAATCCTATTTTCTTATTTCTATCCTGCACATCTTAATATCCTTTCTTCAGAAGTCAAAAGACAATAACAAACACATAGCTGAACAAGTCCAAGCAGCATTCAGGGCACTTAATGCATAGACAGAAGCAAAGCAAGTGGAAGAAAAGGGAATAGCTGAAGAAAAAGAAAATTCCACTGGTGAAGTAGAAAAGCTTTACACTGACATTAATTTTCCTGTAAGATTTTCTATATTTTGTTTAACTGCCATTAATCGACGGATGTCACTTCTGGCTGGCATATTGAAGTCAGTGCATTCAAAACCGTCCTGAGCAGCACTGAGATTAGATCAGATCCTTTAAACTGACCAAAACATCACTGCTTCCAATGACAAAGAATAAGCTTTATTTGGACAGAAGGCAGAAATTCTCTGCATTTTTCTTGACAGTGGAAGAAATTTTCATATCAGAATATTATTCTGATTTGAACAAAATAAAGTTAAATGTCCAAGCAGTAAAGAAATTTTCCTTTAACGACACTAACTCTTCCAAGCAGAAATGTCCATCTTTTTTTTGAAACTACACTTTGGTTAAAAGATAGGGATAATTCAGAAGCTGTTTCATTTGATTCTATCTATTTAAAAAATGGGGATAGTTCAAAATGCTAACATTAAAAAAGCAGACATTGCATATAGTTCAGTCTGTCTTTGGATCTCTCTGGCTGTCATGCCCAAATTAATGTCATTACCCATAACAATAACACATAGGATTGTATTTCTCTTATTTATCAAGAAATCTAAGAGCTTTGCAAAAAGTCCTGATAACAGCTCTTGGTAATTGGAACATGCAGCATCAGCTTGTCTTTGTTAGATCACTTCTTAAAGCCACTCCACTGTACAGAGATATTTTCCCAGAAATCTCTAACCTTCACAGGCATTGTCTGATTTGAAACCTTAATGCAGTCTGGGGATTTTCATACAGAGTTACAGAGAATGCAAGGAAAAGTTCTGATAAGTTTTCACTGTTGCTGCGGTTATCTCTAATTCTATCTCTATATCAGTTCACAGAAGAAAATTGAGTCTGATTTGCTACTCTTCCATTTCCCTTCATTTGCCCCTCATTTGTGAGGATTTTAATTTCATTTAGTAAGCCTGAATCAAAACCAAACTTTATATCAAACTTCAAAATATTTAGTTAACACTAAAAAAAATTACTGTTTTCCATTATTGGACATTTCTACACTTCTGAGTCCTGGATGAGCAAAAGAGTTTGTATTTTGCACTAACTAGAGGTAGTCTCTACAAGAAAGCTCAGGATAAATTCTGTTTGTGTGAATTGCAATGAAATTTTTCCTGATACCAAAAACCTTTGCAATATAGAATTTTAAAAATAAACCTTCTGCATACTTTGAGTGCTCGTATGGGTCTAATAGAAAATAGGAAACTCTTTTAATGAACCCCTGTTTTACTTCATTTAACTGAAAAAGTTCCACTGGTTTTAATACAGTTATACTATTGAACACCAGTCATGGATTTCCTCCTGTTAGACTCCTGAGTACACTTAATAAATCAGAATTATAGATGAGTTTTGATTCTTCAGTTCTTTGAATCACTTCTATGGAATGAGCTAACTTCACAGTGAAGTTACGTACAGTGGTCTAAAATTATTCTCACAGATTAATGAAATAATCCTAGTTTGATCACTCAAGCCAGCATTTGGTAAAGACTCTAGTGTAAGCTGTTCTCTGTTTTACATGTCTCTTAAATAAATTTGGTCTATGTCTATTATTAATTAGTCAAGTGTAAACCAGGAGCAACTTCATTAATGTTAGTATAGTTATATCAGTTTAAAATTGTTATGACAGCAGAATCCTTTGTGGAAGTCATAAAACCAGCAGAGTGCCACCTAGTATCAGGCTGCAGATGTGTTTTTTAGAGGGAGGTGGGTTGTTACATAAAAAGATTCACCCTTGTTTCAAAAGGTGACCTGATAGACCGTGTGAGACAGAAGAGGTGAGAAAACACCAATCATCTGACAATGGAAGAGAGGATTAAATCGTTCTTCATACAAGGAAGAGTGAACATGTAGAGGCTGAGAGCAAAGGAGTGTTTATGGCCACTACATATGGCTAAGAAGATTTTTCTCTCAGATATTCATCCATGCAGCTTGGTGCTCAAAATAAACTGTGTTCAAAAAGCACCAGTGTCATTCCAAGGGCTAGCAGTAAGGCTGATATTATGATAAAGACACCAGCACTAGGCTGCCTTTTTTTTAAGTGGTTAAACACATGCACACACACGTTCACACAGACACATACACAGAATAACTATGACCTCTTGGGACACATATAAAAGCCTGACAAGGAAATAACTTTTCCTTTGAGCAATGGCTTGTGCTGAATATGTTTATGAAGCATCAAAGAGCATTTCCTTGTTCAGCTGAGAAAGGATTATTTCAAACACTTACATGCGCCAGAAGTTTAAAATCGTTTTCTTTAAAGGAAACAAACACCATTCCTCACACATAATCATGTCTTAAGAAGGCATAAAAAACCGTACTGAGTCTAATACATGTTGAAAATCTACAGCTTTCATCTTCACTGAGCTGCGAGACAGAGAAAGCAGCAGAGAGTGGACGAACATGGGACAAAGACTTTTGAGCAAAGCAGAGGGAGCAGGAGGTGCACAGAGGGCCCCATTCCCCTCCATGCTACAACCTCCTTCTGTGGCAGTCCCTCACGTCTGTGCAGCAAGTGTCTATTTCTCTAAATGGCCTACACTTTGGTTAGACATCTTTCTATCTCATTGATGTTATAGGATAATCACCCTCTTTAGCTGCAATGACATTCATGTATGCTCCCCTGTCTCTTACGAAGGAGCAGCAGCAGGACATGTGGCCAACCCTGCACTCTTTGGGCAGAGGGTGTTGTGATATTAGGAGAAGAGCTACCGCACAGGAGGCTTTAAGATAGTGCGCTGCAACTTAAGCTCTTTTTTTGCCACAGATCTGTGTGTTTTGCAAGTCCTCATGACATTTTGTTTATCTTCTTGTTCCCCCAAATCTTTCATGAGGGAAGCATACTTTGAAAATATCTCAAACTGAACCTCTCAGTCTTCCTTGGATACACTTTCCTTGCTGAAAGTATATAACATTTCTTGCTAAAAAACAAAATGTAATTTTAGCATAAGGAAAGCAATACAAATCCATAAAACAATAGTGTCTCTTTTTTTTCTGATTTACTGTAGAACTCCTACTGTGAACCTAGAGAGCTGCAACTGTGACATAAATATAAGTAGATTTGAAATTACAGTTACAGCCAAATCAAACTTAATTTATCTTAAATTGTGAATTAAATCATTTACTGAAAAACTATTTTTTTATTGCATTTCCCTTTATTTCCTGTCCAGATATACACAGACTTTAGTACTATTGGAAGAAAAGGAATTCTTAGAAGAAAAAATATTATGGAGTTTTTAATATTGATATGTAAAAGAATGTTGTGATTCAACAGCTTTTCATCAGCTGTGGAAATAAATATTCTCAACAGGGAATGAAAGGCATTGAATCTCATATTTCCCTAACGACAAAGAACACGGAAAAATAGGTGAGGCTTGAGGATGCCTGCCAACATTGCCTGCATTCAATTCTGCATTATATCCCTATTCACTGAGCTTGATTACATAAACATTGCTGTGCTGAGCCTGTTCCAATTTCAATGTATATAGTCAGATGTGAAATATGATGGGAGTAATTTCAGAACACGCATGTATTCATTATGATGCACTGATACTAGAGGTCATCTATTTTCATGCCACTCAGAGTTGAGGCTATTATCACTGTGTAGCTGGTCTAGGTTCAATCCTGCAGAGCATTCCTAATGAAGAAGAAGATCATTGCAAAAACAAGGCATGAAGTAATAGCATGTGAAGGCTGCTGATCCTCTAACAGGAGATTAGCTAGATTTTCAGCTAGCAGTGCTAAAAGAAGTGCTGTGAAAGGGCCTGAAGGCCAAGTCATATATTTTAGGAAAGGTGTCCCTGGTTTATCCTCTTCTGTTGACTGAAGGAAGTTCTTTCTGATAGGGTATTAATATTAATATGTCTTTCAGCTGGTTTTGCTTTTAATTAATTAACTCAAAGAGCAGCAAAGCCCAAAATCAATCTTAATGAAAGTTTTATATCTTAACCTTTCTCTGAGATTGATCAAGATTTTGTACCTTTACAGTTGATTTTTATGTTCTTGTCTGAAATCTTCACTGCAGAGATAATGCAGCTGAGAAAGCCCTACCCCTATCTACTTCGGTTGGTGAAAAAATAATTTCTGAAGCTGAGTTTGGTTAGAACTCATCACTCTGTAGTTAGGGAACGAAGCTTCCTGTTCCCAGAGGAGCTTCTTCCACTTGAGAGCAGAATGAGTGCCAGGCAGTGTACCATGGTGAAGTAGGCTGTATTATGTTTTACCATATGATAAGGTACATAAACCAACTACTTTGGAAAGAGATAAATGAACATTTCTCTTTCTCACTTCTACACATGATAATCACAATCACAAACGTGCTATGTTCACAGTTTCTAGTGCCTTTCTACTTAATATCTAATGGTGAATATTTGTTTAGAAAAATCCCTTGTATTTTAAACCAAAGGAGCGTTTATTTTTCTGCACTCCCAGTCTTAACTCAAGACAATACTTAAGTGTGAAAGGTTCTGTCATTTAGCAGAAAAAGAAATAACAAGACAAAAATTAGAAGTAGATGCTAAACAAATTCAGGATTGGAAAAGAGCATTGGTTTGATCTGAAGCATGGTAACGCTTGAAATATTTTACAAAGATCTGTGTGGATTCTTTGTAATGTGAGCTTTAAACTGAAGGCAGAGTATTTTCTGAAAAACAGTGTTTCCTTTCAGATGTTATTTACTTTCTTTTCTGTGAGAATTACGTGGAGCAGTTCTAAGGCATCCATTGCTCAAGAGGCCCTAATGGTGTCTTTGGGCCAAAAATCTTGCAAAATTATAAATACAATGAGAAGACCTCCAAGAATACCTAGTTATCTATGAGCCATTACTCAACAACTACCTTGTGTGTTCCTGACAAACTCTTGTTGCCAGCTGTTACTTAATCACATACACATACATACACATATGTATAAAAAAAATCTACATGGCATGTTGATACACCATGGGCTCTACAGTGTGAATTTATGAGGTTCCTTCCATATCAGCTTTACATATGATGCTAAATGGAGATTTTCAGGGTGACTGCAAATCTTTTTGTACTTTTTGCACTTAGTCAATTTAGTCCAGTTTTGCTGTGAAGCTTGAGTCTTCGTCAATTTCTCTGTGCCCAGCTGGTTGCTTTTAATAACACAGAAGTTTCTGCAATTTATACAAATAACTAATACAAATTAAGGGATTTGACTCAAGTAAATCTTTCCATATACGCTGCTTAATCTAGACACTTTAAGGCTTTCGAAAGGAACAGTCTGGTACCAGTGGAGGATTAGTGAAGAAGGCACTACTTTTGTGCTAAAGATGATAAGTTCAGCTCTGAAGTTGCAGGAGCGTTCACCGACTTTCTTGATTGCAAGACAGGCAAAATAAAATTCCTTAAACAGGATGCTACATCCACTATGCATCTGTTGCTACTTTAGAAATTTGTTAAGATGTCAGAAAACCTCTTTTATTTCCCTTTCTTAGTTTAGACATTCTGAGATCAGTTGATACTGCATCTGTGTATTCCATTATGAACACTGAAATACGCACTGAACAGACAGCAGATCTGTGGAACTCTAGACCAAAGGATGATATGGATGCTAAAAAATTGTGTGGTTTCAAGAGAAACTGAACAAATACATGCCAGAAAATCTATTGAAAATTACCAAATGCTACCATACCTGACACAGGAAGATACCTAAGATGAAATTTTTGGAGACTGGAAAAGCATGAGGGGAAAGTATAGTGCAGGCTTAGCCTGCCTTTTTTCTACCTTAGGTATTTCCTCTCAGGAACAGGATCACGGGCCAGAGTGACAGGACCCAGCTGGACCTTTCAGATGTTCTTATGTACAGCAGCACCACCATCTTTCAAAAATATTTAGCCAGGTCCTGAAGGATCTTTCATAACTATCCCCACTTCTGTTGCAGAGGTATAAAACTACGGTAAGTGACTGAAGAAAGTATTCAGTTGTAGTATTTTCTTAGCATTCTTGCCTTTGAAATCTCCAAAAGTGAGACTCATCATACTCTTCCCAGAATCAACCTTTTTTCTTTCAGATTCTCTATATCAAGAAATTCTTAGAGACAAAAGCATCTTATTCAAACTAGGGAGCCTTCTTGGGAGAGTAAATTGTCTCTTGGAGAGTACATTATACTTTCTCCAGGGAACTAGGTAAGGCCATTTCTCATCTTGCAGATAAAGCAGTCCCCACTGACAATTTGGGCTACACAAAGTTATATTTTTTTGTGACAAAGAAATTCAGGCACAGAAGCCAGCGTTCTGCCAGAATATGATAGAAATATAATATCTGGGGCCTAACCTAATTAAAAAGAGGCATATTTAGTCTTGGAATTATTCCATGTGGCTCTCCAGAGAGAAAACTAGTTCATGAGATCTGACAGTTTCAAAACCCATATGTTTTCTCCTTCATTGATATGAATGATGGTGAAGGAAAGATATTCAGTTTGATAACTGCCCTTTGGTATGTGCTGATAAAAATAATGCAGAATAACTTAGACAGATGCATGTTCCTTCTTTTTCAGTGTCGAGAAAAAACAGTTTTACTACACAGTACAACATCCTGCCCTACCTTGTGATTCTTGATTGAATTTGCAACGTGAAAGGATGGCACAGAGAAAATCGTTCATGAATTTGAGCATGTTGTTACATGTGTCAGAAAGCTTAAAAAACAAGAAAAGGCCAAGAGACAGGGTTAGACTACCACTGCACTGCAATGTATTTTGGCATGAAAAGGTGATTTCTAGAAACATCAACATTTTAGTGTCAACTATAATCTTATCTTGTTTAGGCTACTAAAGGCAAAGTCCAAACCACTTTCCTTCCATAGCTATGTTCAAGTGTTGAGCTTGTCTGGACTAAAGAAATGAAAAAGAAAAAATAAAAAGAAAAGAAAAAAAAGTGGTGTCAAAGTTCAGATTTGATGAAATGAGCAATGACCTCTATTATGTTAAAAGAGGAATCACAATTTTGTCTTTACACAGATCCTGCAACACTGAAAAAGCTAAAGGAGATTTACTGATATTGGCAATGGAAGCATCCTAAGTCTCTTTGCTATTTACAGAAGATTCCTAACACAGGCAATTCTTATCATGATTGTTTACATGAAGAATACTTACCTAGAGCTATTCCCTGTCTCTTTGAACAAATATTTACACTTGTAAGTAGCTTTACATGTGTGAGTAGTTTCACGTGTGATTTCAGTAGGGCTATTGACATGCTTGCAAAATTAGAGTAAGCTTTTGCAGGCTGTGAAAAATCTGTACCTTTTCTACCTATTTCTCAGCTTGGTAAAACTTTTCCTATATACTCTAGTGTCTGAGCAAGCCCTGAAACTATCCAATATAGACATTTGGACATATACTTGTGTCCATTAAAGCAACCTAGAAAATGTGGATTGAGTGTGTTTGGTTCAGAAAATCTGGTTTTGCATTTTTTCTGTTGTGTAGCTGATTGCTTATTATTACAAATGTCAGCATTAAATCAATATTCAACTATGCAGTTTAATGGTATTTATCATATGAAAGAAAACTCTTATTTTTTCTTGTTGTCAAATACTTAGTACAAGAAGACAATTTGTAGTGACTGCATTGCTATTCCATGGAATAATGTTCTCTGCCTCTGCACTTTCCTGAATCTGCCAGTAATCAGATAGATTTTTTGAATAGAAGATAAAACAGGCACTGCCATTCCACAGCAAATTCAAACAAGACATGCACTGCTGAAATATTTGAAAAGAATCTGTGAAATATACTGCTAAAGATGTTAAGAGTCAAATATATTCAACAAATTATTTCAGCTTTCATAGAGCAACTTGAGGTCTGCCTGCCAGATGTACAGAATGCATTTTCTCAAGCAGAAAAAAGATTCTTTAAAAAAAAAAACAGAAGAAAAGTTATTGTGTTGCATTCACATGCATATAGAATTTAAGAGTGTCAAATCATTAAGTTCCATGTAATTTTAGTTTCTCTTTCTTTAACTGATGTTAGGAAATAGTATATCTGTTTTTCTCACATTTATAGCAACAACTGGATAGGTACTGACATTTTAATGTCAGACTATACACCTTATGGCCTTGGCAGTTTCACTAGCTCTTTGAAGAATAAAAGGAAGGAATTCAAATCTCCCTCTGCTGGATCAGCAGAAAACAGCTACCTGGTTACATTAGCTGAATCTTCAGATTTGGCTAGATATTAAACTAGACACAGTAAGGTCCTACTTGTTATTGAAAATTAATCATAATACCTTGATGAGTTAAATAGGCCTAGGTTACCCTTAATTTTCATATACTAATCCAGCATATACTGTTACTGTGAAATCATGTAAGTCTGTCAAAGTTTTGCTTTGCTCATTGATGGCAAATCTTTACTAAATTGTTCCTGTGTGTGCAATTGCAATGAAAGAACCTGAATGAGGGACACATGAGGCCTGAATTAGATCAAATAATTATCTAGGGAATCATAGAGTAATAGGTCCAGATAAAGTCTCAGGAGGTCATTCAGCTTGTCCCTTTTTCCTGAGGTAGAATCAGCTACGTGTGTGCCATTTCTGTCCTCAATTATTTCTCAGTCTTAGATGTTCTTAAAGCTCCGTAGTTTTCACACTCCTCCCTATCACTGAAATACTCAGGGAATTATTTCTTTTCATTTGAATGACTTCTAATAACATCTATTTTGTCCTCAGATATTTTGGGGTTTTTTTCCCCCCCAAGATCACACCTTCCGAAGATAAAAGAATGTAGGAAAAAAGCTTTAGAAAATATAGGATAAGATGATAGTAATTACTTAAGACAAACTCCTACTAGTTTCAGTGACTACCTGTTATCACAGTAGGATTCTGTGAGCAATAATTCTGTATCCTTCTCACACACTGCCTTCGTGACTTCATACACCTTGATCACATCCTCGCCCTCCAAACTGATGATTCCCAGCATTTTAGCTCTTCTTCACGAGTGTGTACTCCATCTCTTTAGCCATTTTATCTACTTTCCCCTGTGTGTTCACTAGCTCTGTTATGGCCTTCATGAAATACATGCACCAGAACAGCACGCAGTACTCAAGATGTAGAATATGCCTTCTCTCTTGCTCTCAGTAGTCTTCCTGATGCTGTCCAAAATTTGGTTGGCTATTTTGGCTGACATTGAAAATTGAGATGATGGTTTTGAGGAACTGTCAATGAGGACTCCAAGTTGTCCTTCCTAAATTGTAACTGCTTGTAGATAAGAAAAGATTAATCATGTAGACGATGTGTTTTCAGGGATGTCTCATGCTTCTAGCTACTCAGACAAGGTCAGGGTGATACTAAAGCACAGTAGTTGTGTGCACCAATTCAATTTTCTGTATATTCCAAAGTTTTTTTGTAGAAAGAAGAGTTCTATACCTCCAAAGTGACTGAAAAAAATGGGTACATTTTCAAACAGCAGAATGTAAGAACATACTATTAAAAAAAAACATTTCTGAAGTTAAAGTTTTGTGCTCCTACTAAGAAAATGAATCTCATAAAGGTGAGCATTGAAGCTCAAGAAGGAACTTAAAATGTCATGTTTTGTTCAGTCAGCTTCTCTGCTTTGAGATTCTATTTCTCATATAAATGGTGATTCAGTACCATTGCTATTGCTCATTACAAGACGCTCTATTTTACTTCTTAAGAACTTTATGTTTTATTTTTTAAGAAGAATTAAGAGTCTCAACTATGTCTTGTCTTTGAAATAGGAAGAAGGCCAGGAAATCTAGCATTATTTGCCATATTTGGAGAGGTACCTTGTATGACATAGGTGTGGATAGTGCATCTGTTAGCCAGTGAAACATGCAATAGCACATTCCTTGTTTTTTATTTTGAAGATTATTATTGTGCCAAGACACATCAAATAAATGAACATATCTATAAGAAAACTTCATACTGTACTGTAATTTACTCAGTGACTGAGTGGCAATGGAAGGGAAAGAGCATGGTATGACTGTAGTCCTGTGACTACTTCCATGTCACAGAAGTGATATGCAGTTATTCAGGACGTGTTAAAGTAGGTGCTGAAATAAACAATATTCAGAGAGTATGAGTATTCTCAAAGGATAACTCTGTGAAAATTTAGTGCCTCTAGAGGTCTGGTATATAGTCTCTAATGGATATTGAAAGTGATCTGTCCCTTTCAGCACTGATGGTCAAACTATTTTCATTCTCATTGGCAGGGAAATTTGGGGTAACGGAGAGTAGATTTCCTGTCAGGTGCACAGCACATTTACATAGTGTAAGTAACATCTAGGGAAATTATCAAAGCTCTTTCATCTAAAAGGAATAACTATTGATCTACCATTGGTATCTGACTATAATTGTACAGAGGTTATGTCACAAGACTCCTTTAAAAACCTTGCATCTGCCACTGGTTCTTTAAATCACAGTCACATGATAGAGTATGTAAGAGTGCCATGATGGTATTAGTTTTATTGACATAATTTAATAAAATGAAACATGCCAGAAGCACTAATAAAAAGAAAGATCCCTTTCAGATTTGCCTCCTTGAATAACCTTTGCTACAAAATCCAAAATGCACTCTGCATTAATGTGAGCTAATTATTGCATCTGAGTAAGTACATGATATACCATGGTACATATTTGATGACATAAGTCAGTGCCGTTTTGCCCAAGACAACTGGTAATGGTGACTCATAGTAAATTGCAATTAGAACACTTTGGTATGTCACAGTTTTTGCAGTATGTCTGATCCATGGATGCAAGAAAGGAGCAGTGAACTATATACTCTACAGCACTCCATTTCTTTTTGTTACAGAGTCAGGCAAGCCACTCAATTTAGCAGAACTTTGCATATGTAAGGAAAATTATGTTGCATTTAACATTTTTGTACATCTATGTTGAGCTACCAGTCACCAAAACTGGAAGAGAGTTTTGTTAAAAGCAAGCATACAACCTGATAAAAATATGTGTCTGGTCTAAAAAGGAGCACACCAAATGAAAAAGAATGACTCCCGAAAAGTTTCGCACTCTTTCAAATCCAAGAATATAGCCCAGCTAGTGAGATTCAGACTAGGTATAAAATTAACATTTTAAAGAAAAATACTTTGAACAACTTACTAACAATGTTGTTACATTATTTTTTCAGCATCGGTCTTTAATGAGAGCTGGATAGTTTTCTGAAAGAAGCACAAGGCTCAAGCAGAAGTCAGGAATTTATAAAGGATTATTATTCTATCACTGAATGTGTAATGGAGGTCCCACTTTCATTTGTCTTATCTGAGTTTGGGGGAAAAGAAGAAAAAGAAAAAAGAAAAATAAGTTGAACTACATTTAAATAGTTATTTTTGTGGGTTCAGTTTTGGAAACTGTAAAGCTTAAATATTGTCTAAAATTAACCTTTTTAAAGAAATAGATCTTAATAAAGGAAGCAAGTAGTGAAATAATAAATATCCATTAAACAAAATTTTTCAATAAAAATATTGTCTGTATTCTGCTAACTGGTTTTCAACAGCTGACCTTAAGATTTCCCTGGGATATAATTTTAGCTGAGAGAGTCTCATTCTGAACTTCAGTTCTACACCAGAATAATTCCATTACTTCCAACAGCTGCTCCCAAAATACAACAGTAGAACTGAGCATACTACTGAATTACTAGCATGATGATAATAAAAATTTTACCATCGTGTCAATCTACTATTTGTTTGAAATATTACTTCACAAAGGGAAAAAAATCATATAGTGTTCAATTAGTTGAGTAACCAGTCACTTAACTGATACCTATTCAGGCAAAACAAAACCCCAAGATTATACAAATACCTGTCAAGGGACTCCATTAATAAGATGTAGATGCATTCTTTATTTTCTACATTCTAAATTTTCCTTATTCAGTTAAGACATATAGGCTTTGAGCTTGACGCATCATTTATCTTCTAACTAGAGCAGGTGCAAAGGGCCAGATCTACTTTTAATGTGAAACTCTAGTTTGCAGGTTTGTGCAAAGACACTTTATTTGAGGATAAGTTTTGGGACAGAAAAGCTGTGCTTTATATTTTTATGCTTTGTAAAGCACTTATGTATATGCACTTTATGTTTTATACTGGAGCTAAATTTTGTTCATATGACTACTGCTGCTGCATTTAGCAAGTCCTGGATCAACAAGCAGGGGGAACCAAGCCAGCATGACTGCTCAACAGGTATTGGCTTCTCAGAAACAGAAGAAAAAAAACAACAGCTGATTTCAGCCTGAGACCTTTTAGCAGCTACTTTCTAGCTGGGTCCAGAGGTCATAATCATGAATGTCCCTTATTCTCTCCCACAATTAATAGTGGAAACATGATTAAGAGTAGATTCTTTGAACTGTCTTTCAGCTGTGATTTTTTCTTCTGCTCTAATGGTATCAAAGTGCTTGCCATGGTCAGCATGTTTTCCTGTGACTGAAGGTGAACCTTGTTGCACTGAGAACCTGAACTGATTGTGTAGTTGTCTAATATAGGGTGGAGGTTTAACAGCTGAAACAGGAAGACAGTGAAGCCTCTATTTCTAAGAGGGAAGCAGAGCTTATTTTGCACAGTTCCTCTTTTAATCCTTTGTAGATTGTGAATACCATTTCAGTTCAGGCAACTTTGAATCACTCTCAGGCAGCAACTACCTGTCTCCCTTGACTTTTTGTAGTGTTCAACCTCATATTTTTAGATACTCTGGCTTGCATCTAAGCTATCTAACTAAAGTAAATGGAAGACACAGTCACTCAGCATGTCCAAGGAGTGCCAGGACTAGGACTGATGGTTAGCTATATAGGCTGTCAAGTTGACATTACATTAGTAGCAAGCATTGTGCTTTTCAGATTTCACTTCTCCACCAAAAAACAAGGCAGGGAGTTGAAATTTTGCATCAGTCATGTCTTGACTGCAAAACGTTAGAGATTACTGAAGTGGGGTTTACAGATTTATAGGGACTTGGGATGAGAGGAATTATTTGGGGTTTTTTTCTAAGTAATGCTTCTCAAACTTGAGAAAACAGTGTGTGTTTCTAATCACAAGCTGTACAGAGAGGGTAAGGAGGTAAGAGATGTACCTGGCATTTTGTTAAGAAGGAAAAGAATATCACAGTTTTGCCTGATACTTTGCATAAGACTTTAATTTAATGTTGTTAGGAGAAACTACTAACAATATGCACACTGTGCTTCTCATAGACACACAGCAATAAAACCAGCAGGGAGTGGGGATTTTAAAAATATTGTTTTTTTGCAAGACAGTTGGAGTGCAATGGAATTTAACATATAATCCTTTACACAAGTAAATACACCACCATATGTACATGCTGTTAAAAGAGACATGCTTTATTTTGCATCAAGTGTACCCTTTAAACTTCTCAAATTAAAAGACCTTCATTGCCAAACTTTGGGCTTTATCTGTCATGTTGTTGACTTGCATCTCCTAATGTTTCAACACATTTGTTACTTAGACTGAAGTGTTCTTCTGGTTGCTTGAGATTAAGGGTTTGGATTTGGGAGGATGGGGTTTCACCAACCAAGCAGAAGAAGCTTCAGCTACTGTCACGTTAGTAATGAAGTTGCTGTTTCTAACTGTGCAGAAATGCTTGTTAGTTAGTAAGTTTGTTAGAAAGAGGCTTTCAGAATCAAGAACCTATCAGTTCAGGGTTTGGTTTTGTTTTGTTTTGTTTTGGGGGCAGGGAGGTGTGTTTGGGTTTTTTTTGCTGGTTTGTTGTTTTGTTTTTTTGTTGGGGTCATGTTGTTTGGTTAGGGTTGGGGTTTTTTGGGGGTTTTGTTTTTTTTGTGTTTTTTTTTGTGTTTGATTTAAAAAAAAAAAAAAAAATAGAATTTTTTTCTTAATATTGTGAATTCCTGAACTACCAGTGGTGGAATATTCCAAGTCATTTAGTTATAGTCATATATAGTTATATATATTTACCTCAGTCTTCACGGGCAAGTGCTCTAGCCACACCGTACAAGTCGCAGAAGGTAAAGGAAGGGACTGGGAGAATGAAGAACTGCCTACTGTAGGAGAAGATCAGGTTCGAGACCATCTAAGGAACCTGAAGGTGCACAAGTCCATGGGACCTGATGACGTGCACCCACAGGTCCTGAGGGAACTGGCAGATGAAGTTGTTAAGCTGCTGTCCATCATTTTTGAGAAGTTGTGGCAGTCTGTTGAAGTTCCCACTGACTGGAAAAGGGGAAACATAACCCCCATTTTGAAAAAGGGAAAAAAGGAAGACCCAGGGAACTACAAGCCAGTGAGTCTCACTTCTGTGCCTGGCAAGATCTTGTAGCAGATCCTCCTGGAAACTATCTAAGACACACACAAATCAAGGACGTGATTGGTGACAGCCAAAATGGCTTCACTAAGGGCAAATCATGCCTGGGAAAATCATGCCTGAACAGATTTGGTGGCCTTCTACGATGGGGTTACAGCGTTGGTGGATAAGGGAAGAGCGGCTGATGTCATCTAGCTGGACTTCTGCAAAGCATTTGACACTGTCCCGCATGACAGAATGACAGAATGACAGAATCACAGAATGTTAGGGATTGGAAGGGACCTCGAAAGATCATCTAGTCCAATCCCCCTGCTGGAGCAGGATTGCCTAGACCATATCACACACGAATGCGTCCAGGCGGGTTTTGAATGTCTCCAGAGAAGGAGACTCCACAACCTCTCTGGGCAGCCCGTTCCAGTGTTCAGTCACCCTCACCATAAAGAAGTTTTTCCTCAAATTTAAGTGGAACCTCCTGTGTTCCAGCTTGCACCCATTGCCCCTTGTCCTGTCAAGGGATGTCACTGAGAAGAGCCTGGCTCCATCCTCTTCACACTTGCCCTTTCCATATTTATAAACATTAATGAGGTCACCCCTCAGTCTCCTCTTCTCCAAGCTAAAGAGACCCAGCTCCCTCAGCCTCTCCTCATAAGGGAGATATTCCACTCCCTTAATCATCTTCGTGGCTCTGCGCTGGACTCTCTCTAGCAGTTCCCTGTCGTTCTTGAACTGAGGTGCCCAGAACTGGACACAATACTCCAGATGCGGCCTCACCAGGGCAGAGTAGAGGGGGAGGAGAACCTCTCTCGACCTGCTGACCACACCCCTTCTAATACACCCCAGGATGCCATTGGCCTTCTTGGCCACAAGGGCACACTGCTGGCTCATGGTCACCCTGTTGTCCACTAGGACTCCCAGGTCCCTTTCCCTACGCTGCTCTCCAACAAGTCTGCCCCCAACTTGTACTGGTACATGGGGTTGTTCTTGCCCAGATGCAGGACTCTACACTTGCCCTTGTTATATTTCATTAAATTTCTCCCCGCCCAACTCTCCAGCCTGTCCAGGTCCCTCTGAATGGCTGCGCAGCCTTCCGGTGTGTCAGCCACTCCTCCCAGTTTGGTGTCATCAGCGAACTTGCTGACAGCGCACTCTAATCCCTCATCCAAGTCATTAATGAATATATTGAATAGAACTGGTCCCAGAACCGACCCTTGCGGGACTCCGCTAGACACAGGCCTCCAACTGGACTCTGTCCCACTGACCACCACTCTCTGGCTTCTTTCCTTCAGCCAGTTCACAATCCACCTCACTACCCGATCATCCAGACCACACATCCTCATAAAAGGCTATCAAGTTGGTTGAGCATGACTTCCCGTTGGTGAAGCCATGCTGAGTGCCCCTAATGATCCTCCTATCCTTCATGTGGCTAGAGACAGCACCAAGAACAAGTTGTTCCATCACCTTTCCGGGGATGGAGGTGAGGCTGACCGGTCTATAGTTACCCGGGTCCTCCTTCTTGCCCTTTTTGAAGACTGGAGTGACATTCGCTTTCCTCCAGTCCTCAGGCACCTCTCCTGTTGCCCACGACTTAGCAAAGATGATGGAGAGTGGCCTAGCAATGACTTCCGCCAGCTCCCTCAGCACCCGCGGGTGCATCCCATCAGGGCCCATGGATTTATGGACGTCCAGATTGCTTAATTGGTCCCTGACCCAGCCCTCATCAACCAAGACAGATTCCTCCTCTATCGTGAATTCTTCTGAGGCCTCAGGGGTCCGGGGCTTCTCAGGACAGCCTCCAGCAGTATAGACAGAGGCAAAGAAGGCATTCAGTAACTCCGCCTTCTTTTTATCCTCTGTCTCCAGGACCCCCACCTCATTCATCAGTGGGCCTACATTGCCTCTAGTGTTGGTTTTACCTGCAATGTATTTGAAGAAGCCCTTTCTGTTGTCCTTGACCTCTCTTGCAAGGTTTAATTCCAAGGAGGCCTTAGCTTTCCTAGTTGCCTCCCTACATCCTCTGACAACAGACTTCTATTCCTCCCAAGTGGCCAGCCCCTCCTTCCATGATCTGTACACCCTCTTCTTCCACTTGAGTTTGCCCAGCAGTTCCCTGTTAAACCATGCAGGTCTCCTGGTACCCTTCCCCTTGACTTCCTACTTGTTGGGATGCTCTGATCTTGAGCTCGGACAAGCTCAAGATGACATCCTTGTCTCTAAATTGGAGAGACATGGACTTAATGGATGGACCACTCAGTGGATAAGGAATTGGCTGGATGGTCACACTCAAAGAGTTGCAGTCAACAGCTCGATGTCCTAGTGGAGATCAGTGACAAGTGGCATTCCTCAGGGGTCGGTATTGGGACTGGTGCTGTTTAACATCTTTGTTGGCAACATGGACAGTGGGTTTGAGTGTGCCCTCAGCAAGTTTGCTGATAACACCAAGCTGTGTGGTGCGGTCAACACGCTGGAGGGAAGGGATGCCATCCAGAGGGACCTTGACAGGCCTGAGAAGTGGGCTCACATGAACTGCATGAATTTCAATGAGGCCAAGTGTAAGGTCCTGCACGTGGATCGGGGCAATCCCAAGCACAAATATAGGCTGGGCAGAGAATGGATTGAGAGTAGCCCTGAGGAGAAGGATTTGGGGGTAATGGTTGATGAGAAGCTCAGTGTGAGCTGGCAATGTGTGCTTGCAGCCCAGAAGGTCAATTGTATCCTGGGCTGCAACAAAAGCAGCATGGCCAGCAGGTTGAGGGAGGTGATTCTGCCACTCTACTCCGGTCACGTGAGACCACACCTGAAGTACTGCATCCAGCTCTGGGGCACACTACATAAGAAGGACATGGAGCGGTTGGAGTAAGTCCAGAGGAGGGCCACAAAGATGATCAGAGGGATGGAGCACCTCTCCTATGGAGACAGGCTGAGACAGTTGGAGCTGTTCAGCCTGGAGAAGAGAAGGCTCCAGGGAGACCTCATAGCAACCTTCCAGTATCTGAAGGTGGCCTACAGGAAAGCGTGAGAGGGGCTTTTTACAAGGACAAGTAGTGACAGGACGAGGGGGAATGGTTTTAAACTGAAAGAGGGTAGATTTAGATTAGATATTAGGAAGAAATTCTTTCCTGTGGGGGTGGTGAGACACTGTAACAGGTTGTCCAGAGAAGTTGTGACTGCCCCCTTCCTGGCCATGTTTAAGGCCAGGTTGGATGGGGCTTTGAGCAACCTGATCTAGTGAAAGGTGTCCCTGCCTGAGGCAGGGCTGTGGGAACTAGATGATCTTTAAGGTCCCTTCCAACCCAAACCATTCTATGATTCTACAATTCTATGTAGTTTTATATATATATATATTTACCTGCAACCTTTATAATATATTTGCTTGATGTTGAATAGTATCTCCTGATTGCAGTATAAAATCATTTCTAGAGAAGTTTAATTACTGCTTCCTTTTTCTCATATCAGTATTGTATACTGGCTCCAGTTTGGCAGCTACAGTCGTTTCAGTTGCAGGAAGCTTGGCTAAACCCTCAGTGTCTTTTGTTTTGTCAACACACGTGTCAGTCCTGGAATAGATCGTCACAACTGGTAATCTCTTCTTTCAGAAATCTCAGCCCATGCAGTAACATCCAGAGAGAAACTCTGCCTCAAGAGTTGAAGCTAATCAGAGACCAAGACAGAGAACAAATTCTCTTGCTGCTCACACAGGTATTTCTAAATGCAGAAGTCTTTGTGACAAAACCAGCTACAAAACAACATATTTTTCAAAGTCTGATCACATGCTAAGGAAAATAACTTTGAGGAATATGTAGAAAAGCCTTGCTGCTGCTTGTTATTGTACTGTAAGCACTGAATTTTGTTGCAAGGATTATGTACTGTAAGAAATGTCAAACTGTGAAAAAAGCTTAGGAACCAAATGAGAAAATATTTGCGTCGTATAAGGGACATTCCATTAGTGAGAATAACATCGTCTCTATTTTCTAGGGTGGCGATACTGTATTTACATTTCATAGACCATTTTGTGTTCTCTTGGTTTCTCATAGAGTCTCTGTAACAGCATATCATGTGTGGTATGTTTTTTTGAGGATTCCAGACTTTGTTCAGCCCATGGCACTGTGACATGATATTGCCTTTTAGCACTAATGGGAATTAAGGGCCACTGGAGTACAAACCATAACTGTAAGAAATGTCCTTTTTCTTCTGGCTTATACAATATCTATAATCACTGTATGTGAGTTTATGATATCCTCATCTTTCTGCCCTAGTTAAAGGGCTTCCACTAGAAGTGGAATCTTCTGCTAAGTAAAGGCCCACTCCACTCATCTTTAAAATTTAAAATTAAAATTAATCTCTTGTATGCTGCTACCAGTGTCCAAACTTACAGTTTATTTTCATGGAAATATTTTCCTGAGCAACTGATTACCAAAGATATCCCACCTATCTAGTCATTGCATTTCAAAGACAAATATGAAGAAACCTCAGTTACATAGATATACATCCATATTTTATGCATACACATATATATGTGAAGATATGTATATGGTTATATGATATGTGGATTTCCTAATATGAACTCTCACCTGTTTGCTCAACTGTGTCATTGATAATGCAAAATGAATTTGAGTCTGCTGTGATATATATATAAAGATTCCATTTTGACATCGAAAATCTCAGGACAGAAGGTATTTTCAGAATTCTTAAATGATTATGTCTTAGCTGAAGTAATTTTATTAAAAGTCATTTAAGTAAAAACCCAGAATGTGAGCTGTATCATTTAGAGACTTATTTAAAATTTAGATAATAACAATTCAAAGGAAAGGAGAAACCGCCATCTGTGAGTCTTAAAATTCTTTTTATTCAGGAGAGGATTTTCTGTCCTGGAGGGTAAATTCTAGAGGATACTCTGAAAACCTGTAAAAAAAAAGAGTATTCTGGTACTGATGCATTTACTACTTCTTGTAGCATTCTTAGAAATGGCATATAACAAGAAAGCTAGAAAATCTTGGCAAGGGATTTCAAATCCTCCAAAGAAAAAATTTCTTGCTTTTTAATTTCTTATATTTTTCATTTTATATACTCTGATTGTTATTTTTTAAACTTTATTGCAGTCTCCAACTTAATGTCTATGAAGAATGAAAAGATCCTGGACAAAACCCAAAATTCACAGATAGAGGCATAAAGTTCCCAAGAATATTTTTTTCATCAAATTTTATTCACTTTCTCTGCAATTTAATAGCATATCAGAATGTCACACTTATGATAGAAGATTGGCACTATCTGAAATTAAAATTTTAATAATAATATAAGACATAGTTTGCATAATTTTTAAACAGAGAAACCCATATTAATTAAATAAAAAAATCCATTGTCTCAATGAAAGATACTATTTCAGAGCACAATAATTATCCTGATAACAAAACTGTATACAAGAATGTGATCAGAAAATGCAGATTATCAGTAGTAGAAGCAGTAATAGTAGTAGTAACAGTAGTAGTAGTAGTAGTTTTAAATGATAATTTGATTAGCCAACAGTTACACCTAGAAAAAAAAAAGGGTGACGAAGTAATGAATAGATTTGTAGTAAGTTATGCAAGTGAAGCACTAGATGATTCCTTTATGGAACTGTCCCTGTGATTTCTAAACAGTGGATAGTAATGGCGACAGCCATGTCTCAGTTGTAAATGACTTCAGTCAGCACCCATTCCCTAAAGGCCCTTCTGTTCTCTTCTTGCAGGCAGCTCAGCTGCTGCAGACTCAGGAATGCCATCGGGCAAGCAGCTGCCTGTCAACTCTTAAACACTGAAGGTGAGTAGTATCAGTACACCAGCTCCTGTCTCCCCATCTGCCAGGCTCTCGCCTCACTCCTTTGCTGCGCTGCACTGAGATATTGCTTGCTCTGTCACTCTGCATGCCAGGCATCCTGTGACCAGGTCCATCTGACACTTAGGTCACTTAATGGAAGAGGGATGTGGGGTTGCAGCTAGGGGTTTGCTACCTAATGGGAGAGCACAGTCTGAAGATCCTTGGAGAGGGTCAAGCAGCAGTATCCCAGACCCATCATGTAACCCACCTGAGTTTCACCTCTCATCATATGGCCCAGAGCTGGGGTCTCAAAGGTTGAAAGTAGAGAAATTAGGATATCTTGAAAGAGTGTACTGCAAGTAATTTCTGTGAGTACTGAAGTGAGAGGTAGGACAGCATACTCCTGTAACTTTAGAAGCAGCATGTTTAAATATTTCCATGAAGCAACTTGCAGATTACCAGTTTAACACTTTCAAATATGATTTTTTTAATTGATGATGCTTCTTATTTTGTTGTATTGGTCCCACTTTTTCCCATACAATGTTACAATGTGATTTTGTTTGGTTTTGCTTTTTATATTGAGCCTCAGCCTGTAAAAAGTACACTACTGAATCAGAACATGTTTTTACAGTGATCACAACCTATAAAGCTAGACATTTGTGAGCACTTTTGGAGGCAGGACTTGAGTTCTAATCCAGTCTCATCACTGAATGTCTGTGAGATTTATTCATGGGTATTTACATATCTGGGTTACTGATACTTTTGTCAGTATTACATGTTTACAACAGAAGCTCTCTAGAAGAACGGTTGTATCTCTGATTCAAATCTCCTTGACTCTAATAGATTCCATCTGGAGGGACTACATGCTTGTAAAAGCTCTAGTACAATTGGGAGGAACCTTTGTGTGGGTACTTTAATGTAGCCTTCTGAAATCTTTAAACATTTCCAAGACAGGTCTCTATTCCACTCACTTTCAAATGAGTTATTAATTTCAGTGAGATTACTTCAAGCCTTGCAGCATCTTTTGCAGGACAAAAACTAAGCTAGAAATCCAGATAGGATCCACATCATGAAACAGCATAATATTTGGTTTAATGATTAGGCTAAGAACCAGAAGAATCTGGTCATGCAAGCTCAGAGACAATGAGCTCTCACTATTCAACATCCCACTTCTTCCACTGATTTATAGCAATAATGCTGTGATTTTGCAGCCCTTGATTTTGAGTATTGCCATTAAATTTCCTCTTTAAAGTTGGGCAACAATTCCTGTTAGTTTACTGCAGATAAGGCTATTGCATGTGCAACCTTACTTCTACATGTCCTAAACCCTGAATACAGTATTGACTTCATAACCATAGTTCTCTTGTACACTATATCCCTATAAAACTGAGCTTCTTATCTGAGGACACTAAATAACTTGAGAGATGCTTAACTCTCCTCAGTTTCTTGAGGGTTTGATTACTTAGTGCATTACGAGAATGATCAAGTCCAAGACAAGAAAATCTAAAAGCAGGCAAACCACATAAAGAGAGCACTGCAGCAATATGAAGATATTAAAAAGAAATTCTTACTCTCTGAAGTAAAAGCTGAGGATTTTTTCTGTGGTAAATAAATAAATAATGTCTGTAATCCAAAATACCTGAAGTTCCTTACTCAGACCTATAATTTTTTAACTCACATATTTGACAATTACTTTTAAAGAGTTCTTTACTTAAACAGTGTTGTGATCCTCAAAAGAATTTTTGATTAAGTACTTCCCACATGATTTTATTTTTTTCTTATAACTAGCAGGTTGCATTCTATCTGTAGCTCAAGTGAGCTCTTCAGATTTAAAAGTGTCAGAATTTAAATCAAATTACTTATTTCTGTTTTCTTCACTCCAACAGCACAAATAGGTATTCAATGTCAACATATGTGGATGAAAAGATCTTCATAGGCAGCAGTGAACCCCAGCTGAGCTGAAAGAGCCTGGAGTTGCAGAGGAAGTCACTTCGGTTCAGAACACCTAGGGTTTGCAAAGTACAGTCTGGCTGTACTTTAAAAACCTGAGGTGTTCTGAACCGACTCCTTACCTCTGGAGTCCTGAATTCTGATCTTCCGAGCCAGGAACCTTCTCAGAGTATCCTGTGACTTCTGTCAAAGTCTTTTCTGCAAAGAGAACAGGACTGGCATGCATGCTGGTATTAAACCGATATGGAGCTGGGTCTTGGCCAGGGTGTATACCCAGTTCAGGTGCTCAGCCTTTTGGAGCCAGCCAAAGTCTAGAGCTGAAATCACCAGTCCCTGAATACTTGTGTTACTTGTTCATGACACACTTAGATGGTCCCAAGTATGTACCAAGGACTGCTTCAGTCATGGCATCCCCCTGCAACGGAAGGGGTTGGTCAGAATACAAGACTGAGTAAGAGATTACTAATATTGGAGATTGCAGCCTGATGTAGAAAAAATTGTCATGAAATGCCCAGTCCCTCTTTAGCTGTGTTTTACCTGTCAGGTTTGCTCTGTGAGATTATGAAGGTTAGATTTAAAAATGTGCATTTATATACGCTATGAAGTATGTATTTTGATCAACATTTGATAATGTTGAAAAACAATGATTGCCTGTGATCCTGTAGCCTCACTGACTCTATGTCCAGTCATAAGCTAACAGCTATTCTGGCTACTGTTAAACATCAGCTCAGTTTCACTGGTGTCTTCCAGCAATCGCCTTTCCGAAATCTCTAATAAACAGTACGATCAACATTTTGTATAATATTACTACAACTCTAAAGATTTTGGGAACCATTGCTTTGATTTTTTGTCTTGACAACTAGAACCATATATTTCTGCCTTATAAACAAGTCACCAAAATTGATATCTGTGTAAATGTTTTCTATAATTTAAGGAGAATTGAAGGAATTATCCTTGATAGAATTCTTTTGTATGACTACAGGAATAAATGTGGTCATTACTGCACTAAGAAACATAGCAACTATTGCCCTGTATGAGGGAGGTGTTCAAGTAACATTTATGAATACAGATAGACATACACATAAACACACATATATAAATCCATATTCCAACTATATACATATATATATGTAGTATGTACACACACATGCACACACACACACAATCTGGTTTTGCAGAAAACATCTGTTACTGATTGTGGTTTGACTTGCTTCCATGAGGCATTAAGTTTCTTTATTATAACCATCTGTCATTTTTGCTGTGTACACTGAATTAATTACAGAATTTTAAACAGCTCATTTAAAACAAACCACAAACAAAATTACTATCTGGTGAGAGCAGTTTATGAATAATATGTTTATTCCTACTCTGAGGACAGTAGCCACTGTTAAGATTCAGTCGTTCAACTCGTCCCTGAACTTTTAAAGATATAACATTAAGTCCTGTAGTATAAAGAAGCTCATGCTGTTATGAGCAAACCTCACATCCTTCAGAATTGCAAACCCACACATAAATTAATGTAAAGGGAAAATAAATTTAATCCTTAAACTACATTTCTTCATGCAACAGTGGGAGATGAAACCTGTGAATGGTGCTTTGAGGACAAATTATCTTTCAGCATAAGTAGGAACAATCCTCTGAGTCAATAGAAGTATACCATTTACATTTACTGATGTAGAGCCCTGGATTTACTTTAAACTTCCTTTTTATGCACAGGTACAGGAGGCTTGCTTCTAGAAAGCTTTCCTATCTTAAATGTCTGTATGTTTTAGGATGATATTAAGTCTTTTTATTATCTCCATCAATGCTATAATATTTTGGGGGAAAGAGGCATACTGGCCCTTGTACAAAACTATCTCATTCCGGTTTCATACAGGACAAAATGGGAGGAAATGTGAAAACTGTGACCCTCTTCTATGTGTGGACATTCTTGACTAACCTGTGAAATAAATATTAGAAACGGTCAAGCTCTTTTGTTAAGAAAGAAGGCATACCGTTCTACTTTAATTATTTCTGAGAGAGTACACAGTGGAAATATTTGGGTAAGTGCTTGCCAAGAGTCAGGGTTGAACAGTCTAACTCATTATACTAATTGTGTTCTTTATTCCTTTGTTTTTATAGTCTGTACCAATTACGGATACATTAGTAAGATTAGATGACCCTAGTTGTGCCAATTATGCAACAGTACATCCTGATTTTTTATATGAATATGACTTCAGTTGAAGAATATACCCAGTGGCTGTTATCCTTCCACTTTTCAAGACACAGCCTCTGACAGACTATAAACATGTGGTTGGGCTACTTTATGTCTTCATTTGCTCTCTTATAAAATCTCTCCACCTTCCCACAAATTGCTAAACAATTGCTTTGCTTATCATCTGCAACGAGCATTATAATTTCATCACCTTCAATCTGAAGTTTTACTGAAGATCATGGGTTCCTTTAATCTTTGAGATAAAAGTAAAATTCTCAGTAAGTATGCCTTTACTGGCTTATTTCCAGCTTTCTTTTCTTGTTCTCTATAACCAAACAACTGCATTCCAGCATTTTAAAATACAGAGCTGTCACTATTTTAAGTACTCAGTCCCATTTGTTCTTGATTATTGCACATTTAAACTGAAAATTCTCCATTTCTAAAGATGATATAGGCTTCTATATATTCTAATTAGGCAAACTAAATTCATTTTGACTACATAATAAAGCAAACTGAACAAAAAGAAAGCTGAAGTAGGAAATAAGTGCACAGAAAAAGATACTTTATGAGTACATTAAGAACATTTAATTTAATACTAGAAAGTTAGGAAATGGCATAATTGAAGTTTCCTATTCAATAAATGATTTATGATAGGCTTTAATCGCCTGACCTTACCGTACTTTTTGTACAACTATGGGAAACACATGCCTTGAAGATATTACTCTCATTCATCTGTAGAAAAGGCCTGGTTCTGTTTATTCAGTGATGCAAGCATATTTTGAAAAAAAAAAATAGTGTGACCATGTAATTAAAAATTGTATCATGAAGCGTACCACAAAAGCACAAACCTAATTTAAACACCTCATTTTTTGAATGACTTCATAACTCTGACAGCTGTCATTAACAGCTTTATTCTGGTATGTACTCTATTTAAGAATCCCCTTTTCAAAACTGATATCAAATTCTGTCATATAAATTTCTATATAGATTACATGAATAGTGCAAACTCATAACTATTTAAACTGTGGTCACTGATGGCATATAAGGGTGTCATTGTCTGTGTAGGACATGATCAGATTTAGCGAGAATGTGTCAGAAATATTTGCTCAATAGAGAGGAATTCCACTGGCTTTTCTTACACTGTTTTCTTATAGTACCTTTGACAGCACATAGAGGCCAAGTTCTCTTGCTGGCCTAGTCAGTCTAGGTCTTAAGGCTCACTCAGTGATGTCATGAAAGCGACATAGACTGGTCCACTGTGCCATCCTGTGCAGCCCCATAGGCTTCACAGGTGTGCTCACATCCAGGAGAGGTACTGACAGTTTTCCTGGGCTATCCACATTTATCCTGGGAAGCAGGTTTGTGAGGGCACTGGTGAGGCCGCACCTTGAATACTGTGTCCAGTTCTGGGCCCTGCACTTCAAGAAAGATGTTGAGGTGTTAGACCGAGTCCAGAGGAGGGTGACCAAGCTGGTGAAGGCTCTGGAGGGTATGACCTATGAGGAACGGCTGAGGGAGCTGGGGTTGTTTAGCCTGGAGAAGAGGAGGCTCAGAGGTGACCTTGTTGCAGTCTACAACTACCTGAAAGGAGGTGTAACAGAGTGGGATTCAGCCTCTTCTCCCAGGCAACTAGCGATAGGACAAGAGGACATAGCCTCAAGCTTCACCAGGGGAGGTTCAGGTTGGACAATAAGAAGCATTTCTTGTCAGAAAGGGTCATTAGACATTGGAACGGGCTGCCCAGGGAGGTGGTGGAGTCACCATCTCTGGATGTGTTTAAGAAAAGCCTGGACATGGCACTTAGTGCCATGGTCTAGTTGACATGGTGGTGTCAGGACAATGGTTGGACTCGATGATCCCAGAGGTCTCTTCCAACCTGATTGATTCTGTGATTCTGTTTACAACCCCTCATCTTCACATTTCAGCTTGAGTACATGGCACTGGTTTATCTGCAAAGCAAGCCAGCTTCCAATGCCATCAAAAGCTCTCCAGCACAAGCAGCACCCCCAGACCTTCCCATTTTCTACACTGCCTCTGCTGTCACTACAGCTACAGGTTTCTGCTCTCCAAAAATCTTCCACGTAAGACCCACGAAAGAAAGTGACACACATACCCACAGCAGAGGACAGAATATTTGTAATCCCTCTCCCAGTGGTTTAGCTTTTGTGCACTGCTTTCATCTGGAGCCTGTGGTCTCACATTGCCCTTGAGCACTGTAATCACGTGTAGGTAATTAGGGTACGGCAACCGGAAAATCTCGGGCTGTAACGGAAGGTAGGTGTGGCGAAAGGAGCAGGATGTGCAAGTATCGTGCGAGTTCGTACGGGACAAGACAACTATATAAGGCTGTTGCGCAGTTAAATAAACGCCATTTGTTGCATCCTCACATTGGTGTCAGTGCTCAATGGCCCTGGGGTGCGGATAGCCTCAGGCCAGCCAGCAACCGAACGGAGCTTGCTGCAGACAAGCGGCAACAATCACGTATGCTGAGAGACCCAAATTTACCAGGCAACACTGGTCAAACACAGTATACTGTGCCAGTCAGCAGCATACACAAATGCTATAGCCCTTACGACAAATACCACTGATACCCACGGCAGCTACTCTACAGTCCCTGCTGTACCTGCCCAAGCCCAGCCTCTCCCTGCTGGTAGGTACTGACCAGCCCAGATACACTAAATTTTAATAAGCAACAGCCCCCACCTGCAACAGGGACCCCTTCTCCCTCACCAGAAATACCAATAGAGAATGGTCTGATGAAAAGCAGGAGGAAAACTCCTTCCACAGTGTAGAGGCACTGCTGCCAAAACCCCAATCCTATGGTAACAATGTTAATGCAAGCAGTCCCGTGCTAACAGTGCTGCTAATGCAAGGAGTCAGGCAGAGTCCTAAGGTGGCACAGGAGTAGTTGAGTGAACAAAGTACCTTAAGAGGCTCAGGCAGGTTCAGGAAGGCTGAAAGTTCCACAGATTTTAGTACATAAAAGGCAGCCAAAATATAGACTAAACATTTTCTGAAATGCAGAACTCTCCTGACTATTACAGATGAAAGATTCTAGCTTGAAAGAGGGCACCTCCGAGGAAGTTGAAAACCTGACTGACTTCATCTCTCTGTGTTGTGCAAGACTGAAAAACCCTTCTTTCAGACAAGGGCAGCCACAGTACATGTGGAGCATATAGTCAGCTATAAAACCAGTGGGAATGAAGCCTTTTAACCAACAGGTCATTATCTATGCACATAATTAATATAATCTGTATTAACTGTATATTAATATAGCCTCCATGTCAGTGGGTTGTTGTTACTGAAGAAGTACTTACATTTTTAATTGAGACTTAAGTAGTGAAGGTCTTCACCTAGAACTGATTTTATTTTTCATGTTCTATTTATTTATAATTCTGCTGAGAAATATACTGCATAATGACTTTACTTTTTGCTCTCAGAGAAATATATTATGAGGCTGCACACTGACATTTGTACAATTTTATACCACATGGCACATACAGAAAAGACTAGGGAAATTAATCTCAGATTTATAAACAAAACTTCTTACACAAGTGACTCATTTTAGTTGAATGTGGATGGTCCTTAATGGGAACACATATGTTTATGCTAAATAACCTGTAATACCAACTGAGGTGGCACAATTCTCTCTGCCATTAGGAAGACTGATTTTGCCTTGGAGTGCCTCTACTCAACAGAAGTACCCTTCAGGTAAGTTGAAAAAGTTATCAGGCGTGTAGTGTAAATGAGCAGTGGAAATTCTGGAGATGAAGGAAAACTGAAGTGTGCCATTGAAAAACATTTCCTGTTCCCTAAGATGCTAAACATTCACCCATTAAAAATATAAAAATACAGTATGCAACTGTGATAATTAAATGTTTCTTATAAATTGCCTATAAATTAAGGCACGGAAGAAGAATTCCGAAGCTGGGGAAAAAACCTTCGAACTCCAAAAACACTGACATTTAACCTTTCAAATAATAAAGAATAGAAAGTATTTAATGACAGGTATAGGCAACCATAGGACAAGATTAATTCTGTTAAATTGCTAGCAATACTCCGCTGTAAATCTGCTGTGAGATCTGATTAAGTTTAGATTAAGTGTAGGGTAGCTGTCAATATGGAGGAGTTTGGAAGGTGATTTTTGGTTAATAAATTGCCTAAGTGAATATGGCAAATTTGACAACATTATTTTTCTGGAGTTGTTTTCAAATACTGTAGTCTAGTTAGAAGAAGACACCTAATAATCATGTAAGGCCAAAAATTATAACAAAAACCACAGGAAGGGATGGCAGAAAGAGAAAGGAAGAAGATATATTGTACTATATGTTTTGATTTTTATATACTTAAATTATTGGATTCTAGTTCTTGTAACCAGCTCCTCAGAATTATAACTCCTATGTCCAACCTTGTCTCTCTGAGAGCATTTGTGAATTCAAAGAAGGATGATGTGTAGATAGTGAGAGGGACTAGATATATATATTTATACATATATATAAAACACATCTTTGCCATATAAATGCATTCCACAGGGCCAAATTATGCATTTCAGTATTGACTTCTCAGCACTTTGATTCAGGAAACTCTAAGGATATCTCTGTTGAGAGACATGTCTGAAGTTTTATTTATTTATTTATTTATTGTGGAGACCAGTGACAAGTGACGTTCCTCAGGGGTCGGTATTGGGACCGGTCCTGTTTAACATATTTGTCGGCAACATAGGCAGTGGGTTTGAGTGTGCCCTCAGCAAGTTTGTTGACAACACCAAGCTGTGTGGTGCAGTCAACACGCTGGAGGCAAGGGATACCATCCAGAGGGACCTTGGCAGGCTTCAGAGGTGGGCCTGTGTGAACCGCATGAACTTCAACATGGCCAAGTGCAAGGTCCTGCATGTGGGTCAGGGCAAACCAAAGCACAAAGATAGGCTGTGCAGAGAATGGATTGAGAGTAGCCCTGAGGAGAAGGACTTGGGGGTGATGGTTGATGAGAAGCTCAACATGAGCTGGCAACATGCGCTTGCAGCTCAGAAGGCAAATCGTATCCTGGGCTGCATCAAAAGCAGCATGGCCAGCAGGTCGAGAGAGGTGATTCTGCCACTCTACTCCGGTCTTGTGAGACCACACCTGAAGTACTGCATCCAGCTCTGGGGCACACTACATAAGAAGGACATGGACCCATTGGAGCTAGTCCAGAGCAGGTCCATGAAGATGATGAGAGGTCTTGAGCACCTCTCCTATGAAAACAGGCTGAGACAGTTGGGATTGTTCAGCCTGGAAAAGAGAAGGCTCCGGTGAGACCTTCTAGCAGCCTTCCAGTACCTGAAGGTGGCCTACAGGAAAGATAGAGAGGGACTTTTTACAAGGGCATGTGGTGATAGGATGAGGGTAATGTTTTTAAACTGAAAGAGGGAAAATTTAGACTAGATATGAGGAAGAAATTCTTTCCTGTGAGGGTGATGAGACACTGGACCAGGTTGCCCAGAGAAGTTCTGGATGCCCTCTCCCTGGCAGTGTTCAAGGCCAGGTTGGATGGGGCTTTGAGCAACCTGGTCTAGTGAAAGGTGTCCCTGCCTACAGCAAAGGGGTGGAAATAGATGATCTCTAAGATCCCTTCCAACCCCAACCATTCTATGATTCTATGGTTCTATGATTTACTTTTACTCTATAAGATATGCATAAATTAATTGCTAATTTTATCTCCCTACTCTGTTTAATTTAGGTCCATGAGGTGCTGGGTGAAGCGAATGGAGGATCACTTAAAGAGGTAAAAACCATGCTCAATCATTAGGTTGTTCAGACCAAACAAGGTGTCATCTACTCTTTCAGAAAACAGTCTGTTCTTTTAGGAGGTGACACTAGATTTTTTTTCCCTATTCTAAATTTCTGAAATTGTTTTAACTTACACTGAAACCAAGTGGTAGGATAATAAAATACTCCACATGTCTGTCACATTCTAGAAAGGAATTCAACTCTGTGGAGGCATTTTTTTAGTCTTCTTGAGACATACAAACCATGTATTTATCCTATTGAAAAAAAAATCCCTTTGCTCATTGTTTTTCCAAGTATTCTCGTGGAAAGAAAAGGAATTCAGGGAGGGAAGATAAAGAATGGGAAATGATGTAATCACACAACTGTCCAACACAAAACCAAAAAATCTACTGTCCCAGGCCAGTTAAGTCAAAACCTTATTAATTGTTGAAGATGGACTGTAAAGTCTACCTGTTATCAGATAGATCTCAAAACTGAATCTAAGTCACTACAGTCTCCACAAACCATTTATCATATATTGAAGGGGATGAGTATTAGTTCGAACACAGACACTGAATCCACTTGTTTTGAAATGTGAAGGGTAGGAGAAGAAGGGTCCTCTAAGCAACCAGGAAGCAAATCATATCAGATGTTGAAGCTCAGTTGTTAAACTTTGGAGTAATAATAATAATAATAAAGAACTTCATAATGTGTCAGTGTAGTCTTTGAATGGTGGTATCACATATTTCTTACGCCAGTGCCTGTAAAATGTTGACTGCTAGTTGTCATAGTGTCATTGGGACATCCATTTAGGACACAGATATGTAGGACAAGGGCAACAGCTCCTAAGTCATGCTTAGGGCACCATGTGTGTAGGGTAAAAAATAAATATAACAGAATGACAGATTTTTTTAGATCTTGTTTATTTGTATTAAAGGGGAAGAATCTTTTCCAGGCATGGAGGTCTTCACACTATATCATTGATTTTTATTTATTTATATCAAAGTGTGCCTATGGACATAAAACATACCTGCACCCATACTGCCTGCAAGTTTCACAGGCAAAGATTTTTTATTTCTAAGAGGTCAAAGTACTCAGGAAATTATCAATTCTTTAGAGTATTCCAGACACAAATAAGTCTTCAGAGCCCAGTGGAGCATTGCATTAGACACCTCTGAGCAATCTGGTATGTCTACACAGTGAACTGGGGTGCTGAACATACATATTTACCAAAACAGCACAGCAGGATCAGCACAGTGCTACATCCCAGCTAAACAGATCTGCCTGTTAGAGGGGCTTATCAGCTCTGAGCAATGACAGGCATCTATGCATTTATACATCTTCCAGTTCTGGAGTTTAAACATCTTCTGCTAGCTTGGGGACCTCTGCACTGCAACCTGCTGTGGAGAGTAAATGCATCTATCTCTGTGGTATGGCCACAGAGCTCTCATACAGAGGCTGAAGACCTCAAAAGGCAGAAGCATCTCAACCCTTTCAAGCTTATTTTCCCTGACAACAAAAAGCGACTTAAAGAGTTCCATGATTAGCAAACTCCAAAGATTCAGGTTAGCAACTTACTGGTGCTCAAGTTACTTGTAAAACAGCCAGTATTTTGCAGCATATATTAGAAGTGCTACCAATATTGAGATCTACACACAAGATGGTAATCTGCCAGAGTATTATAACACTCTCTCCTTGTGAGACATCATTTCTCCATACACTGAGAAACTGTTTGATAAAATGTGCAGATATCTGCCATAAACAGCGCTACACTGATTGTGTCTAGAGGAAATTCTACCTTTAATAATTATCCTGTATATAAATGTTAGTTATAAAGCTTTACTTAGCATCAGAGAGGACTTTGGGTCCTCCCACAATTTTTCTTCTACATCCATAAAAATATGGATCTAATATAAATGCATTAGAAACGTCATATCTCCTGACTCTATATGACTGACTTTTACTAATAAGTTAAAACTTTTTTACTCTTAACTCTTTTCATTCAGCTTTGGAAGATAACATGATGTACTTACTGTTATCATTGCTTAGTGTGAAAAACTTGCTCTGCAATTTCAGAGGCAGCTATTGAACATATCAATTAATGTGCATTTTTTATGTCTGTATATTTCTGAGTCATTCTAGCTGATTTATTCAGGCTGCACTCTGCATATCTGCAGGGAAATTGTTTTTCAACAAAGACATACACCCTGATTCTCTAAACAACTGCAGTGCAAAGAATCTGGGTTAACAAACAAGGAGCTTTGATACACCATTGCCTGATGTGCAAGTATTTTCAAACACTACTGCTTCACTTTCACTCCCTGTTAGAAAATTATCTCAGAAATCTGCACTAGTATGTATTAAAGAAATGTACCACCTTTCATTCAGTGTTTTTTTCTGTATCCATGGAGTATGACTAGACAGATACTGAAATATTCAACTTGCTGCCTGAGTAGTTTTACAAATACATAACCCAGACACAAGAGCAGTACGCTACTTTTCTTCCTGAGAGCACTGCCTCTGAAAGCTATCACTTGCAGGAATAATGTAGAGAGAATGGGAAATGTGTTCTGCTTCAACTACCAGCTCTAATTCAGCTTTCTAGAGCTATTGCTTTGATGCTGCATTGGGATGGCACTGGAGTGCTGAGCCCAAGTCCCGTTACTGCTAACAGTAGATATTACTGTGGCAAGATGGTACTCAGTTTTGCTCAAAAAAAGCACAATGAAATTGAACTATTGGTAGGCAACATGGACAACGTGAATGCTGATGAGTAGAGGTAAAGACTGAAAACTAAATATTTCTCAGCAAAAGAGGACTCTGTAAGACTGCATTTACACTTCTTCCAAAACTAAAATGGAACATATTAAGGGAGTTCCTAAAAGTTTATTCCAGAAACATAAATCCAGTGTTCAAAGTGGCAATTAATTAAACTGTTTTGTCAGAGGACATAATGGAAAGACCTGCGTGTTAAAACTATCATCTTCAGTTTCAGCAGAAAATATTCTGAAGAGAATTAAGTATTTGAAAGATCTTTTAGTGGTTGAAAGTAAAAAAGGTGCTGAAGCCAACTATGTCAGTATTTTTACTTCTCTGACTTTGCCTTGCTTAAAGCTCTTCTCATCTTCATTTACTAGCATCGCCCTTTGGGCCTCCGTGAAGCTCTACTGATTTAAGTGACAGGCACAGAAGTCCACGCTAGCAGATCCAGAGGCAAGATCAGGGCATAAGGTGGTTCATAAATAAATGTAAGAAAGGCAGGTACCTCTTGGGTCTGTGAGATTTGCAGCTACCATTTTCTCATTTGGGAGAAAAAGGTAAATCTTAGCTTTCAGTAAATACAGAAAGTTAATGTAACTGCTCCTCACAAAAATGTATATACACAGCACAATGGTGAAAACTGGCCTTAGTCAGAATGAGCTAATTATGTGTCCCAGATATGCTACAGTTGAATGTGAGTCCAGGCTGTGATCCTTCAGCAGCAACCGTGCTGTAAGGTGCACCAGCCGACACTCTTCCCCCAGATACTTCTGCTCCAGGAGCCCCTGCTCAATGTTGACGCAAGTGTTTACACAGCCACAGAATGGATTGGATTGATGAACTAATTTATCCTAAATTATCTGCAAAAAATGTTTGAGCTCTTTTACAGCTCGATCAATTCCGCAGTTCTCCGCATAAACAGCTGGATGCCACCATGGGAAGCAGCAAACGCAGAAGGCGGCTTGATGATGGAAAAAGTGTCTGGCAATGGGGTGGATATTAACTTACACAGCCATGACACCGAACATGAATCCGTGACCTAGCAAAAGAGAAATGAGCCTAGGACATATACGATAGGTTAAGATACTACTGTGATAGAAAATGTGATACATCATAGATTTTATAAATGTAGTTATCTTAACTACCTTCTGAAGTTGCAACATTTTTGTAAATCTTAAAGCAATTTAGAATTAAGTTGGATTCAGTCATCGGCCATGACCATTACTGTCTGTTATTTGTCAGGTAATAATGACTACTCAGCATCATTCAGTAAATACAAATTTAAACATATAAAAGAAAATCACGTTTAAATTAAGGTATTTTAGGATATTTATGTAATAAAATTTAATAATATTAATAATTTGATAAATTTAATATTTCTATATTCATTGTATTTGCTGATTAATGTTACATATAAACACGGTGCATTTGAAAAGAAAAGCAAAAAGGGACAAAAAATCTTCAGTGAGGGAAGATGTTTATGGTACTTAAGTAGTAATGTGATAATTACCCATGCATAACCACTCAATTATAAATATGGAAATGCTTAACTAATTAATATATTAAATTAATCATAACACAGAACGATATCAAAGGCTACATTACAGCATTTAACTAGAACTTTGTGGTTTGTGTATAGCTGCACTGATCCTGGAAAATTTTAAGGTCAAATTTAACTAATGGTACTACAACTTCTTGTCAGAATCCTCTGATATAGAAGGACAGTACTGAGGGATTTGTCTCCTCACACACACTCTTAAGATGCTTTATTTTGATTCTGAAGGGAGGAGGGACCTTGGCTTTTCCGGATTAGTTAAGCACATATGAAACACTTTTTTTTTTTCTTTTTTTTTTTTTTCATGTTCCCAACTGTGGGGATACTTATTCCTCAAGGCCATCAAGAAGAGACAAGTTAGGGTAAAAACACTGTACATCGTCTATATCTCATTATGATTATGCAGGGAAATCAGGAAAACGCTATGAATAAGGTAAGTAAATGTTATTTACATTGTTCTTACAGTTTAGGTGAAACTGATTAATTTCTGCTCTTAAAAAAATCTTCAAATACTCATTTACATCTTGAAATCAATCACTGTGGTTGCACATTAGCCTCATGTTATCTCTGCTGCTGTTCTAACTAATGATATTGTTGCAATGAATATTTGTGGAAATAATTGAGAGTTTTAAGTAAATGTTAGGGAAAATTATAAAATTTAACCGTGTGTTCATACTTGTATGCTTATCCTGACTGATTCCAGGAACAGTATTGGTTCATACCATATGACCTGTATAAATTGACCAACTAAGTATTTCACTATCAAGACCTTACAAAGAAATGCCAAAACAGAAGCTGCAGTAAAAGATGTCACTGCCAGGTTTTTTTGGGGGTGAAAGTGCTAGATAAGTGTTGTATGTTGTGCTTGATTTGGGCAGTGATGTTCAAGCAGTACTTACATGAGATGATTGGTTTTCTAAGGTGAACAGGTTTCCTGAAGCTTAGCCAGGGCAAGTCTGAGGCAAGGAAGTTGAGGCTGGAGAAACAGGCTGGGAGGGAGAAGTATTGCTCTCATTGATTTAATAGTTAATTACCATGCTATAGTTACTATCAGGATCCACTAGTACTGACAACAGAGGCATGATTTTAGACTTCCAGCTGGCACTTGAATTGTTATACAAGTGCTCCAGTCAGCTTTTTATATTCTGCAGTTAGTTCGCAATACAGATTCACTTTCACATGCTTTTATTTTCTATGCATTGTACAACTGCACTGTACAAATTATATCATGCATTTAACACACTCTACCATATAGTTTGTATATTATACTATTACACGTAGCACAAATCAAAAGTAGAATACTAAAGTAATGGAAATATGCTAAACATTGTCTTTGACTAAAAACCACCCAGCACTATGCCATACCTTAGTACTATTCAAAAAGTGAAGATGTTGAAATGCAAAACAGATGTTCAGAGATTGACAGTGATTGTCCATTCATCTTTTAATGGAATTTAAAGACTCGGTTGGGATGTACAGCAATTTGAAATGGCCTGAGATTAGTTTATAAGAAAAATCACATCACTGTCCCTATTCTGTATTATCCATTAGGTCAGCAGAAATGCTTTAAATTATGTTCTTTCTTAATAAAAGAGCAGAAGGTCAGTAGCTGGAGCTTTATAATGAAGACTGTGGAATTTTGAAACTGCCCTCCCTTCTTGACCACAGTCATTCCAATATTGTGATTCTTCATGAAAAAAAAAAGAAAAGGTTGAGGGTCTGTTTGATAAATTATGAAATAAGGATAATAATTTGCAAAGTTCCTATGGAACAGGTCATTTTTGTATTCCTGAGATTTACGTTTATTATACTTACTCCACACTGACTAACAAGTCCTCATTATTATGGTAAGTAAACAACTCAAAGGCATAAATACTAAAACTTAATTAAAAAAGTCTTGAGATTTGATGTAGTTTTTTAAGATGCTAAATGATTCAGAAGCCTAAATCTTTTCCCGATACTGTTTTCAAGACTTATTTTCCATGATTCACAGTAAGACATGGTCCTTTAAGTCACAAAATTTCATTTCTTATCATAACAACTTATGAATTTCAGAAAATATGCCACTGCTTGTTAAAGTCAGAAATTGTTTGTAATAGCAGTAGTAGCAGCAACCATTGTTATGACAGCAACATTATCAACCAACTAACTGAATATCGTTTACAGTGTTGCTAGCACTGAAATTTTGCAATTAGTTTCATGCTAGTAGTCTGCTACTCTCACTTCAAACCCTTCGGGGCCACCAAGCTGGGGTCAGGATATACATAGTTGTGAATCTGTCAAAAGAGTCCCCTTTCCAAAGAAGGGTAATGTGAGTTTCATTTTATGCCTATATAGTTGAAAAGGAAAGTAGAAGAGTAACAGTCATGTAGAAATGAATTTAATTTGGTTCCCAGACCTCAGAAAAGCACTACGAGTATGAGATCTTCATCATCATACTGTTCTGATGGTAGGCAAGAGGTGAAAGTCATAATTATCTAGGCAAGAGGTGAAAGTCATAGTTATCTAACCTACTGTGTAACGCTTTTTAGAGTATTCCCATTTTTACATAGGCCCTTCCTGAGGATGCTGGTTTAATAACGTCATTATCTATGATTACTAGAACTCCATCTATACATAGAGAGCACTAATAGAATCCTAATATGATATTATAAATCAGGGCAGCTATTTGGAGAACCTGTGCTTTCCTTCAGGAAGAAATGAGTTTATGCATGTGGTGACTGTTTACCTATTAGGTCCTGCAGAGAGGCAGGGACTTCAAGGAGACTCAAGATGGTAAGGTGTGGATAGACAGTGATCTCAAGGAAGGATCTATGGGAGGCCCTAAAACAACAGTTCTACAGGGGATAATCTCAGGGTTTGTGGCAATCGAATCACCGGGAGCCCTTTGGCACCATCAACTGCCAGTCACCTTTTTCTCCATTAGGACCTTCACCTCAACTAGGCCCGTACGTGGATGGCACTTCATTAGGGCGAGCAGACCAGCTGAAAGTACATCAGTTGCACCCACTGGTTGTAAATTTGTGCTAGAATTCCAGCCTTTCACAGAAGCTGCATGCTGTCCATAAAATGATATATGCCAGTGACATGTATTTCAGACAGATATACATGAGGCAGGATGTCAAAGCTCTACCATTTTTGATGTTGAAAGGTTAACATAAATGTTAACATAAATGTTAACAATAAGTTACATTAAAATGTATACATGCTACATGTTACTATAAAAAACATAAAGACAAATAATTGCCTACGCTAAAAAAAAAATCAGTCCTAAAGAGGTGACGTTTATGGAATATTTTAATTACTACATATTTGTGAAAAACCAGTACAAATTCTCAGTCCACTACGTAGGATATTATTGTGGCTTTTTGGCCTACATGCAAATTCAGTGCCAGTTTTCAGACATTTATATTTCAGTACTTGCTAAATTGAGTTGAAACATCCAACAGCCTTAGTATTGGCTACCTGCAGTTCCACATTCTTATAATGCCTATTTTAATTATTTACAAAAAAAAAAGTACTCCTGAAAGGAAAGGATTTCAGTAAAAATCACTCTACTTTCACAGTATTTGCTTATGTATGTAACTTATATTACTTGATACTCATTGAATCCATACTCAAAATCTATGTTCAGAGCAGGATTCAGAAAAATTAGAATGCTACATCAGAAGAGGAAAACTATATATGCACTGTAAATAAGCAACCAGTCTGTGGATTTTCTATTGCTTAATGTACAAGCCAGAAATTATATTAAAAATGAAGACCAATTTCTGATATTTAAAGAAGTCAGCAATATGAAAAGAACACAATTACTATAAAAAAAATAAATTGGGATTTTTTTTAAATTTTAAAATATTTTGAAAATTGTACTTTTTCAAAATTACAAGTATTACTGGGTTACAAACTTGTAAGCAAAAAGGCCTTAATTTATTCATATTCACTAGAGATAACCAAAGAAATGAAAGTTAATATCAGTTCTTGCACTGAGTTGCCTTAGTGTCATCACAAAGCTGGAAAGAAATAATAATTTATTTTCTTTATGTCAAAGGATAAGAGTATCAAACAAACACATTTTCTTTGGTTCTTCTCTTATCTGAATAGAACGGGATACCCTTAAAGACATAATATGATATGGCTTGTATGAGATACTTGCCATTTTGCAGTTATTTAAGTGTGTCATTATGACTCTGAAATTAGCTGAATTAATCATATAAATCTTAGAGAATACAACATTGTGATATGTATGTTATGTTGTATGGCGATTAGCTTGGAAACAGGGCCAATGATCATTTGCATGGTAATGAAGCATTCTTTCATAAAGGTGTCAAAAACAATCTAAGAGGGTAATGAAATTTTATGCAAACCACCTGCTGGTCACCTTCACTTCAATTAAATGCCTTTGAGGGAAATGGGAGAACCTTTCTTATTAAACACAAATTAGAATGCAGATAAACACAGGGCAAGCAATAAGTAATGAGCAGAATGCAATGTGAAAGAATAAGACCACTTGTGCTGTATAGAACATGATTACCCTGTAACAAGAACCACATTTTGTTATTGTTGGGGGATTCAAAGGACAGTAGAGCCACTTCTGTGTGACTGTTGTCAGCAGCATTGCTATGAAAATGCCTAAATCGAGAACAACAATTCTGTCACCCTTCTGGATTCTGCATTTCAAACAGGATTTCTGGTTTCTGTAAATAGGTCAATGTCAGATCACAGAAAAATGTAAGGGACAGCAAAAGAAACAGCAACAGAACAAACAACAAAAATATTGAGAATTCAACCTTTCCCTTATAAAGAAGAGAGTCTGATTTCCTGGCTAAAAGCATTCTCAAAGACACAGACACTCAGGACTACAGCATCTCATCAAACCCATAGGCTAAGAAAAAAAATGTTGTGTACTTATTGTGTCATTTTAGAGGTATTTAGGTTTTAGGTAGGTAGCAACATTAAGAATTTTCCATTGTCATATACTTCCATCATGAGTCAATTTTCAGTCAATATGAATTTTATCCAGGCATTTAAAAGTACACCATATATTAACACTGAAAAGCTTTGGGCAAGATCACTCAGTAAAAGTTCTCAAGATTTTGTGGATTAATAGTCAGCTAAAGGACTTTGAAGAAAGGGGTAAATAAATGATCGCTTTTCGGGCACATCCCACAGGGATTTGTGCCTGGGCTTTCCCTGTTCACCATATTGAAAAATAATATATAGAAGGGGGTAATTAGTGAGATGACAAAGTTTCCTGGTGATTCAAAATTACTGAGGGTAATAAAAACAGCTGGCTCTAAAGAGCTACAGAGAATATCATGGTATCAAGAGACTGTGATAAAGTGGCAGATGATATTCAAGAATGATAACTTCAAAGTATGAAGTTATGATGAAAAATAGCCCTAAACATATATGCTGGTGACATGCTCTAAGCTACTTACTTTACACAGGAAAGAGATTTGAGAGTCATCGCGAATAATGTTAATCCAAAAAATGGTCAAAATGTAGGAATTATTAAGAAAAGATAATTAAACACTATGCATCATTACATAACTGTATAAATCTATGATGTGCCTGCATCTCGAGTGCTGAATAGAGACAGCTTGGTTCCCACCACTCAAAAAAATTATAGATGAAACAGTTGCCTTTTCATCAGTAAAGATCAGGTTGGAATAGGAAGTAGAAAAATAGACTTCAACTTTGAAAAGAAAGAGTGAAGGAGAAACAACTATATAGTCATGGGAGGTGTGCAGAAATGTAGTGATTATGCAATATTTCTGATAATGAAAGCACTAAAATTAATGCAAACATATCACTATGCAATGCTTTAAAACAAAAGCAAGTACTTGTTCCATGCTGCGATAGACTGTGAAAGAGCCTCGTAGCAAAAACAAGTAGTTAATGTCAAATTATAAATAGATATAAAAAGCAATTAAACACATAAATGAAGTAAAAACTATTTAAAGTTTTAAACAAAAAGATAATATCCATAACTTAAGAAGCTTCTAAGTCACAGAGCGCTGAAAGATGGGTAAGCATTACTGTATATTTTATATTCTTTTCTTGAGGACTGGTATCAGCTACTGTCATGAAATAGAAAAGTTTTTCCTGACACAGAATTACTTACTTATGGTTCTTTATACTTACAAGTCGTATGCCCTTGAGAAGAGAATTTATATATTCTTGTGGGAAGTAATTGTGAAAGAGAGAAAGACAAACAATAAGCCTCAACTTTATAGGATCATGGAAAAACATTTTTCTTCTTTTTGTCATTTGCTTTTACATGTTGGTCATTTCAGAATTTTATCCTGTAACAGTCTTTATGAGTACTTTAAAAGTTTAATATCTATCACTACTGTGTTATTATTGTTTATATCTAAAAAATACCCACATATTTTAAGTCTTAAGTAAGTAGTGAAGTACTATAACATTTAGAGAAACATTTGAGTAGGAGCATTTTCCGTGTTCTGGCTATGCATTTATGAGTGCAAAATAGATAGCAGTTGATTCATTTGGTTTATTTATGTGCTTAAAGGCCTATTTTTTACATATAAATAGTTTTACTTTTAGTGGACACATGTATCTGAAATTTGCGTGTGTCATCTGGAGATCTAGAACAACTGCATATTTGTTCTTTACATTTTTTACGTAGTTTGAAAATTGCTTGCTATGAATTTGGAAGAATTTACTGTAAACTTTTTCGAGTTATTTTGTTTGCTGTCCTGTTTGAATACATGAAAAGAGACAAAGCATTCCTTAGAATTTGTCAGAGAACTTAATAAATGTGTACTTTTATCAAAGGATTCTAGCAATATCAGGCATGAGAACAAGGTTAAAATAAATGAGAGTTTATAAATCTTACATATAAATGGATTAATTCAATCTTTTCATGTTTCTAAGACATCATTAAAATTAACAGAGAATTAAAAAGTGTCAGCTTGTAAAACAAAATTACTTTTACCTGGAAGCTGACTCAGTGCTCCTTGAAGGGGAAGGAGAAGAAAATCCCTTCTTATAGGAGTTCTGAAGGTTGGGATCTGCATGAAAAAAATATTTGGTTTTGCAGGCAGTTAAGTAGAAGTTTAAAAGTACTGGATGTGGCAAACTAACATGCCTTGAGATTTTGCCCAGATTTCAAGGGAAAGTTATCCCAGACCAGAAAAGTATTTTAAAATTTCTGATGGAAGAAAAAAAAAAAAAACAATGTTTCTCTCTAGCTCTATTAAGGCTGACTTTAGAAGCATGAAGAGACAAGTGCTTAAATCTCCTTTTGCGTATTTCTTAAAGTACTGTCCCAATAACACAGACATTATAATAAAATTGAACCTGGTTGAAGAGGTGAAGGTTAAGGGCAGCCTTGGTTGTAGTGACCATGAGATGGTAAAGTTCAGGATCTCATGTGGCAGGAACAGAATAGCTAGCAGAATCACAACCCTGGACTTCAGGAGGGCCAACTATGGCCTTTTCAAGCAATTGCTAGGGGAAATCCCATGGAACAGGGTACTAGAAGGTAAGGGGGCCCAAGACAGTTGGTTAGCATTCAAGGACTGCTTCTTCCGAGCTCAAGATCAGAGCATCCCAGCAGGTAGGAAGTCAAGGAAGGGTACCAGGAGACCTGCATGGTTAAACAGGGAACTGCTGGGCAAACTCAAGTGGAAGAAGAGAGTGTACAGATCATGGAAGGAGGGGCTGGCCACTTGGGAGGAATAGAAGTCTGTTGTCAGAGGATGTAGGGAGGCAACTAGGAAAGCTAAGACCTCCTTGGAATTAAACCTTGCAAGAGAGGTCAAGGACAACAGAAAGGGCTTCTTCAAATACATTGCAGGTAAAACCAACACTAGAGGCAATGTAGGCCCACTGATGAATGAGGTGGGGGCCCTGGAGACAGAGGATAAAAAGAAGGCGGAGTTACTGAATGCCTTCTTTGCCTCTGTCTATACTGCTGGAGGCTGTCCTGAGAAACCCCGGACCCCTGAGACCCCAGAAGAAGTCAGGATAGAGGAGGAATCTGTCTTGGTAAATGAGGGCTGGGTCAGGGACCAGTTAAGCAATCTGGACGTCCATAAATCCGTGGGCCCTGATGGGATGCACCCGCGGGTGCTGAGGGAGCTGACGGAAGTCATTGCTAGGCCACTCTCCATCATCTTTGCTAAGTCGTGGGCAACGGGAGAGGTGCCTGAGGACTGGAGGAAAGCGAATGTCACTCCAGTCTTCAAAAAGGGCAAGAAGGAGAACCCGGGTAACTATAGACCGGTCAGCCTCACCTCCATCCCCGGAAAGGTGATGGAACAACTTGTTCTTGGTGCTGTCTCTAGCCACATCAAGGATAGGGGGATCATTAGGGGCACTCAGCATGGCTTCACCAAGGGAAAGTCATGCTTAACCAACTTGATAGCCTTTTATGAGGGTGTAACCCGGTGGATAGATGATGGTAAAGCTGTGGATGTGGTCTATCTCGATTTCAGTAAGGCGTTTGACACGGTCTCCCACAGCATCCTCGCAGCTAAACTGGGGAAGTGTGGTCCGGATGATTGGATAGTGAGGTGGATTGTGAACTGGCTGAAGGAAAGAAGCCAGAGAGTAGTGGTCAATGGGACAGAGTCCAGTTGGAGGCCTGTGTCTAGCGGAGTCCCTCAAGGGTCGGTACTGGGACCAGTACTATTCAATATATTCATTAATGACTTGGATGAGGGAATAGAGTGCGCTGTCAGCAAGTTCGCTGATGACACAAAACTGGGAGGAGTGGCTGACGCGCCGGAAGGCTGCGCAGCCATTCAGAGAGACCTGGACAGACTGGAGAGTTGGGCGGGGAGAAACTTAATGAAATATAACAAGGGCAAGTGTAGAGTCCTGCATCTGGGCAAGAACAACCCCATGTACCAGTACAAGTTGGGGACAGACCTGTTGGAGACCAGCGTAGGGGAAAGGGACCTGGGGGTCCTAGTGGACAGCAGGATGACCATGAGCCAGCAGTGTGCCCTTGTGGCCAAGAAGGCCAATGGCATCCTGGGGTGTATTAGAAGGGGTGTGGTCAGCAGGTCGAGAGAGGTTCTCCTCCCCCTCTACTCTGCCCTGGTGAGGCCGCATCTGGAATATTGTGTCCAGTTCTGGGCCCCTCAGTTCAAGAACGACAGGGAACTGCTAGAGAGAGTCCAGCGCAGAGCCACGAAGATGATTAAGGGAGTGGAACATCTCCCTTATGAGGAGAGGCTGAGGGAGCTGGGTCTCTTTAGCTTGGAGAAGAGGAGACTGAGGGGTGACCTCATTAATGTTTATAAATATGTAAAGGGCAAGTATCAAGAGGATGGAGCAAGGCTCTTCTCAGTGACATCCTGTCCTGGTTTGGCCCAAACCAGGCCAATTAGTCTTAGAGAAACCAAGGTCACTGCTAAATTCCTCACTGCTTATGAGTGAAGAGCCGAAGGGGGCTCGCACCTGCAGGGAGGAGCAGACAGGGCAGGTGACCCAAGACTGACCAACGAGGTATTCCATCCCATACATGTCATTCTCACTTTCCTATTTATCACTAACCCACTGCCTCCTGGAGGTGGGGCCCAGGAGGGAGGGGCCCTCCTGTCTCCCACTGATTGGTACCAGCTTTGTCAATTTCTCCAGTTAAAAGCCTGCAGGTGTGATGGCAGGGGAGCTACTGCATTTTCTCCTCTGCCCGTGCTGGGGAGAGCTACTGCATTTTCTCCTCTGCCCGTGCTGGGGGGGAGCAACTCTGCCTGAGGAGGATTTCCAAGCTCTCAGTCTTGGCTTTGTATATATTTGTATATATTTCTATTATTATTGTTATTATACTCTTTTTCATTATTATAGTTTATTAAAACTGTTTTAACTTTCCAACCCATAAGTCTCTCTCCCTTTTCCCTTTCCCTTTCCCTTGGCGGGGGGGGGGGGGGGGGGGGGGGGGGGAGGGGAGAGGGTTAACAGAGAGCATCTGCCACCTGGTTAATAGCTGGCCCAGCTTTAAACCGTGACAGATTTATTGGGGCCCAACGTGGGGCTCGAGAGAAGCTCCAACAGGTTGCTCTGATAAGTTGAATTCTGGCTCTGGTGGGAGGAGACCCGGAGAGCTCAGCTGAGAGAATATCACATTTCTTCCTTTGAGATTTACGAGGGGTTGGAAAGTTAAAACAGATAGTGAAGATGGTGATGTCATTTTTGAATGCTGTGTTATCTCATCTTTTTATGGAGTTTCTTTCATAACTGAATATTGCAATGATGCCTTACCTGCCGTGGGCACTGTGTTATTGCTTGCTTCTTATGAATGTTTATATGCAGTTTAGCAGTGGGCGCTGGTCGAAATGTATTGTTTTGGTATGGGGTTTGATACTGATTTATGCTGTGATAAACTGGGCAGTTACTATTCCGATCTCTTATCTCTATGACACAATGATGGGCAGCTTTAATCGCGAATCAGTAGCAGCGACTTCATCTGCATGCTCCAGGCGTCCTTTAGCTGATTCTGTTAATGATTACACTTCCAGTTTTACTTCGGGAAATAGTACCTTCTCCTTTTCTGCCAAGCTGATTCCACTAGATTTTGTGAAATTAGGATGGTGCTGTCTAGGTGGCGTATTTTTATTTTTAGTTGTCCTGAGTGTGTTTCTGATGTGGGATAAGATTAAATATCGGTGCAGGGACAGTTGTAGGTGTTATGCAGCCACCTCAGATCCTACAGCGTGTGCTGCCGCTACAGCCGCTAAATCCACTAAAACCTCGGCAGCCTGCACCACAGCTGCTACACCCCCCAAGATGGCCACTGCAGCTACTCAGACCCCAGCATCTATCGAATCTGTACCAATTGCTCCTGTAACCAGGAAGAAATACCAAAAGAAATCAGCTCGTGAAGTGAAGGATGATGACTCGGAGCCTTCTAAGGCAGAGCCATCATATGACCCAGGTGAGGGCCCTTCTCAGGCAGAGTTAGGGCCTGACACAGATGGGGGTTTCCTCGATCGTCCTTTTAAAGCAGACCCATCACAGAAGAAAGGTCCTTCTAAAGCAGAACTATCACAAGAGGAGGACTAGGATGTAGAGATAACCTACCACTCTTTATCCCTGAAGGACCTGAGAAATATAAGGAAAGACTTCAGCCGTTATGACGGTGAACCTATTATTACCTGGTTGCTCCGATGCTGGGATAATGGGGCAGACAGCATGCAATTAGATGGCAGAGAAGCCAGACAGTTGGGATTCCTGTCCAGAGATGGTGGTATTGATAAGGCGCTTGCAAGAAAGTCAAACACTATCAGTCTCTGGAGGCGACTCTTGTCAGCTGTAAAGAGCAGGTATCCCTATAAAGATGATGTTATGAGTCACCTAAGCAAATGGACCACTATAGAAATAGGTATTAACTACCTTAGAGAACTAGCTGTGCAAGAGATCATTTATAGACACCCACGGGAAATTGTAGATCCTGTAGATCCTGATGAAGTGGAATGCAACCGATCCATGTTCCGGAAGGTTGTGAAGAATGCTCCACCGACATATACCCATACATTGTCAATATTAGTATGGGGAGAAAATGCTATGGCACGTTCTACTGTGGGCGAAATGGCTAACTGTATGCGACAGTATGAAGATAGTATTTCTTCCCCACTGCAGGCACGCATCTTGGCTGTGGAAAAACTGACTAAGGAAAACAAGGACTCATTTAAACAACTGTCAGACAAACTGTCCATGATCGAGAATAAACTTGACTCTCTACCTACACAGGCGCGCGTTGCAACTGTTAGGAGAAAACGCTCTCCTACAGGACCAGCTCAAAGGAAACGGAACACATCGCGAGGTATCCTGTGGTTTGCCCTGCGTGGTTATGGGGAGGACATGAGCAGATGGCATGGACAACCTACCAGTACCCTACAGGCACGAGTACGTGAGTTGCAAGCTAAAAGAAATACCAGAGAGAATTTTTCTAGAAGGTTGACTGCTCCAGTTACCAGTGAGCAGGACCCCAGTCAGGGTAGATGGGCCTCAAATCACTTTTTCCAAAGTGTGAATAGGAGAAATGAAGGTCCAGTCCCTGTGAGCAGCACGAATCTGTTTCTTAATTAGGGGGGCCCTGCCTCCAGCCAGGTGGAGGAGAGGGACAACCGGATTTATTGGACTGTGTGGATTCGATGGCCTGGCACATTAAAACCACAAAGGTATCGAGCCTTGGTAGACACTGGTGCACAGTGCACCCTAATGCCATCGGATCATAAAGGGGCAGAACCTATCAGTATTTCAGGAGTAACAGGAGGATCTCAAGTGTTATCTGTATTGGAGGCCGAAGTGAGCCTAACTAAAAATGAATGGAAAAAGCACCCCATTGTGACTGGCCCAGAAGCTCCGTGCATCCTTGGCATAGACTACCTCAAGAGAGGGTATTTTAAGGATCCAAAAGGGTACAGATGGGCCTTTGGTATAGCAGCTGTAGAGACTGAGGACATTAAACAGCTGTCTACCTTGCTTGGCCTCTCAGAGGATCCTTCTGTTGTGGGGTTGCTGAAGGTTGAAGAACAACAGGTGCCAATTGCTACTACCACGGTGCACCGACGACAATATCGTACCAATCGAGACTCCCTGATCCCCATTCATAAACTGATTAGACAATTAGAAAATCAAGGAGTGATTGGCAAGACTCGCTCACCCTTTAATAGTCCTATATGGCCAGTGCGAAAGTCTGATGGAGAATGGAGATTAACTGTGGACTATCGTGGCCTAAATGAAGTGACGGCACCGCTGAGTGCTGCTGTGCCAGACATGCTAGAACTTCAATACGAACTGGAGTCAAAGGCAGCCAAGTGGTATGCTACCATAGACATTGCTAATGCATTTTTCTCTATTCCTTTGGCACCAAAGTGCAGGCCACAGTTTGCTTTTACCTGGAGAGGTATCCAGTATACCTGGAATCGACTGCCCCAGGGGTGGAAACACAGTCCTACTATTTGCCATGGACTGATCCAGACTGTACTAGAAAAGGGTGGAGCTCCAGAACATTTGCAATACATTGATGACATCATTGTGTGGGGTGATACGGCAGCAGAAGTTTTTGACAAAGGGGAGAAAATAATCCAAATTCTTCTGAAAGCTGGTTTTGCCATAAAAAGAGGCAAGGTCAAGGGACCTGCCCGGGAGATCCAGTTTTTAGGGATTAAATGGCAAGATGGGCGTCGCCAGATCCCGATAGAGGTGATCAACAAAATAACAGCTATGTCCGCACCAACTAACAAAAAGGAAACACAAACCTTCTTAGGCGTTGTGGGTTTCTGGAGAATGCATATTCCAGATTACAGCCAGATTGTACGCCCTCTTTATCAAGTGACCAGAAAGAAGAATGATTTTCAGTGGGGTCCTGAACAACGACAGGCTTTTGAACAGATTAAACAAGAGATTGTGCATGCAGTAGCCCTTGGACCAGTCCGTACGGGACAAGATGTTAAAAATGTGCTCTACACCTCAGCTGGGGACAATGGTCCTCCCTGGAGCCTCTGGCAGAAAGTGCCAGGGGAGAGTCGAGGTCGACCCCTAGGATTTTGGAGTCGAGGATACAAGGGCTCCGAGGCCAATTACACTCCAACTGAAAAAGAGATACTGGCAGCATATGAAGGAGTCAGAGCTGCTTCAGAGCTAATTGGTACTGAAGCACAACTTCTCCTAGCACCTTGATTACCAGTACTAGGCTGGATGTTCAAGGGTAAGGTTCCCACTACCCATCATGCAACTGATGCTACATGGAGTAAATGGATTGCATTAATTACACAGAGGGCTCGAATAGGAAACCCTAATCGCCCAGGAATCTTAGAAGTGATCATGGAGTGGCCAGAAGGCAAAGACTTCGGAATGCCACCAGAAAAGGAGGTGACACGTGCTGAAGAAGCCCCACCATATAATGAACTACCAGAGGATGAGAAGCAGTATGTCCTGTACACCGATGGATCCTGCCGTCTTGTAGGAAAGCATCGGAAGTGGAAAGCTGCTGTATGGAGTCCCATACGACGAGTCACAGAAGCCACAGAAGGACAAGGTGAATCAAGTCAATTTGCGGAAGTAAAAGCCATCCAGCTGGCTTTAGACATTGCTAAACGAGAAAAGTGGCCAAGGCTGTATCTTTATACTGACTCATGGATGGTAGCAAATGCCTTGTGGGGGTGGTTAAAGCAGTGGAAGCGAAGCAACTGGCAGCGTAAAGGGAAACCTATTTGGGCTGCTGAATTGTGGCAAGATATTGCTGCTCAGCTAGAGGAACTAGTCGTGAAGGTACGTCATGTAGATGCTCACGTACCTAAAAGTCGGGCAACTGAGGAACATCGAAACAACCAACAAGCGGATCAAGCTGCTAAAGTGTTCCAAATAGATTTGGACTGGGAACATAAAGGTGAACTATTTTTAGCTCGGTGGGCTCATGACACTTTAGGTCATCAAGGGAGAGACGCAACATACAGATGGGCTCGTGACCGAGGGGTGGACTTAACCATGGACTCTATTGCACAGGTTATCCATGATTGTGAAACATGCGCCGCAATTAAGCAAGCCAAACGGTTAAAACCTTTGTGGTATGGGGGGCGGTGGTTGAAATATAAATATGGGGAGGCCTGGAAAATTGACTATATCACACTCCCTCAAACCCGCCAGGGTAAACGCTATGTGCTTACCATGGTGGAGGCGACCACCGGATGGTTGGAAACATACTCTGTGCCCCATGCCACTGCCCGGAACACTATTCTGGGCCTCGAAAGGCAAATCTTGTGGCGACACGGCACGCCAGAGAGAATTGAGTCGGACAATGGGACTCATTTCAAAAACAGTCTCATAGACAACTGGGCCAAAGAGCATGGCATCGAATGGGTATATCACATCCCCTATCATGCACCAGCCTCTGGGAAAATTGAACGGTATAATGGGCTGTTAAAAACTACCCTGAAAGCAATGGGGGGTGGAACCTTTAAAAACTGGGATAAACATCTGGCACAAGCTACCTGGTTAGTTAACACCAGGGGATCTATCAATCGAGTTGGCCCTGCTCAGTCAGACCTTCTACATACAGTAGAAGGAGATAAAGTCCCTGTGGTGCATGAAAGGAATCTATTGGGAAAAACTGTCTGGGTTCTTCCTGCAACGGGCAAAGGTAAACCCATTCGTGGGATTGCTTTTGCTCAGGGACCTGGATGTACTTGGTGGGTGATGTTGCAAGATGGTGAAGTCCGATGTGTCCCTGAAGGTGATCTGATTCTGGGTGAGACTACTTAAGTCTGAACTGTATGTTGTTGCTGCATAAGTGTCTTTCAGGTTAAGACAGTGGTGATGAGACCGGAACTAGCTTCATCAAGTGGCGTCCAGTAACCTCCTCGAGTCTGACATCTTTAACCTGCAACCCGTGGGCACGAACCATGACGAAAGAGAGACTGCTAGCCAGAGAGACTGCTGAGAGACTGCTAGCCAGATGGAAACCCACAATCCTGAACCAAATGAACTTAATGAACTTTTTGTATAGAGATGAATCATAAACTAGTGATATGTGCATATATATTTGAAAATGAAAAGGTAGTGGTGATCTGAGTATGACGTGAATGGTATGGAATAAGGGGTGGAATGTCCTGGTTTGGCCCAAACCAGGCCAATTAGTCTTAGAGAAACCAAGGTCACTGCTAAATTCCTCACTGCTTATGAGTGAAGAGCCGAAGGTGGCTCGCACCTGCAGGGAGGAGCAGACAGGGCAGGTGACCCAAGACTGACCAACGAGGTATTCCATCCCATACATGTCATTCTCACTTTCCTATTTATGACTAACCCACTGCCTCCTGGAGGTGGGGCCCAGGAGGGAGGGGCCCTCCTGTCTCCCGCTGATTGGTACCAGCTTTGCCAATTTCTCCAGTTAAAAGCCTGCAGGTGTGATGGCAGGGGAGCTACTGCATTTTCTCCTCTGCCCGTGCTGGGGAGAGCTACTGCATTTTCTCCTCTGCCCGTGCTGGGGGGGAGCAACTCTGCCTGAGGAGGATTTCCAAGCTCTCAGTCTTGGCTTTGTATATATTTGTATATATTTCTATTATTATTGTTATTATACTCTTTTTCATTATTATAGTTTATTAAAACTGTTTTAACTTTCCAACCCATAAGTCTCTCTCCCTTTTCCCTTTCCCTTTCCCTTGGCGGGGGGGAGGGAGGAGAGGGTTAACAGAGAGCATCTGCCACCTGGTTAATAGCTGGCCCAGCTTTAAACAGTTACACATCCCTTCACAGGACAAGGGGCAATGGGTGCAAGCTGGAACACAGGAGGTTCCACATAAATATGAGGAAAAACTTCTTTACGGTGAGGGTGACCGAACACTGGAACAGGCTGCCCAGAGAGGTTGTGGAGTCTCCTTCTCTGGAGACATTCAAAACCCGCCTGGACGCGTTCCTGTGTGATATGGTCTAGGCAATCCTGCTCCGGCAGGGGGATTGGACTAGATGATCTTTCGAGGTCCCTTCCAATCCCTAACATTCTGTGATTCTGTGAAAATTAACATAGTAAATGGCATATTTAGAGAGATAATCAAATTGGTTCAATATCATTTCCACTTTTTCTTTGTTTGTTTTAAACTAGTTCTATGCAAGCATTTAACATGATCCTATACTGTGTCCAGGCACTAGTTTTTGAGCATTCCCCAAATTCAGGTCTGATCCTGGGACTGAACTACTGATGGAAAATGGGAAGAGTTTCTCCCACAGTTTCCCTTATCCTGTTCATCTGCTCAGCAGTTGCTCGTTAATGCTGCTTAGTGTTCTACCATGGTTAACTGATTGTCGGGTTCCGGATTAAGGTCTGCCTCAAAAGCAAATCTAGAAATAAAATGCAGACAGCCTACGTAGGCCGTAGGCCTGCCTAATTAGTCCTCAAAAGCAAATCTAGAAATAAAATGCAGACAGTCCCCGAGACAGAGAGACCCGCCTAATTAGTAACTCCAGTGCAGCCCACGTGCGGCGTGCCTGGTTCAATGCAGACAGCCCCCGCCACGCGGGGCCCACCAAATTATCACCCGGTATGCTTAACCTGCCTGCAGGTAAAGCACCCCCAAAAATCCTGACCCGAAATAAAACAGATTCGTGATCCTTGAGTTCGGACAAAGCACAACCGAGGCATGGTATCAACAAACTTAACTCTGACTTTATTAAGTCCAACAATGAGGCAACTCAATGAGCAAGGAAGGGAGAGAGAAAGAGAGAGAGAGAGAGAAGTAAAAGAAAGAGAGGAAAAGAGAACAGTTGAGAGGGAAAGAATAGTCACCACCCTGAGTTCCAGCGGTGTCCTGCAGGAATCCTTTGTTCCTTCTCAGAAAATGGCGGTGGGGTCCCTCGTGGTCGAGCGATCCGGCCTCTTTTATAGAGTTTTTTGGCAGAGTCATGTGACTTGGAGCCGCCAGTTAACAGTTCGCACCAATCACAGGTCCGAGGGCGGGACATGTCCAGTTGCTGCGCCGTAGGATTGGCCCATTGCCAGGCTGTCACATCCTGGATGTGTCTCTCCGGAGGAGGTGGTGGGGGGAGACCTCCCTCAAGCCGGCGCCTACCTTATTGCGTCATACAACGTCGCCAAGGTCAGGTCGGCCAGGCTTCCACAAGATGGCGTCTGAGCACGTGGCATACGGTTTCCGAGACAATGCCGAAAGGAAGAAAAAAAAAAAAGGTGGACACGGAAACAGATCCCCACACTGATACACCTGCAGATCAACTAAGGCACCAGAATCTAGTTTCCTTTTTCATAAATATTCTCTCATAGGCTTGTAAAAGTTTCACTACTTAGTGAACTTGCAGCCAAATCATTGCCAAGCACAGTCCATTGATACAAAGACCACCAATTTAATTCCCTCTATTTGTCCACTATGAAAATGTCACCATAATCATATTGTGGTAGCGGAGACAGTTACAGAATATCTACCTACACTACAGCCTACAACAGAATGGAAACTTTCCCCTCAAGAGTGGAGAACACTGACTAGAAAATACAGAAATCTGTGTGCTCATAGCATTATAGTTAGTATGCCTGCTCTGAAGAAAAAATGATGTTGTTCCTGTCTACATTTATCCAGGTATTACAAATGCTTGCTTAAAGCAAAGCAGAAAGCACACAGTAATTTGATGGACTTTTGGTAAAAAAAGCTCCACAGGATTTATATTCACCTGAAGCACAGCAGCACATCTCTCCAGTTCAGTTGCAAAATATGTAAATTCCAGGCAATAGAAAGTGATTAGGAGATGCTGGGATTACCCACATTAAGAACCTACTGAAAATTACATTAACATAGACACATTGGTGGTGAGGAATATTAATGGATTTACAAAAGAAAAATACTACGTATTTCCCCTGATGGTTATTCCTCAGTCTAACAGCTCTGAAAGGAGTAAGAGAAAACATAGACACCATCCAATAAAAGCTGGTCACAAATATAGAAGTATATTTAAGTATAAGCTTCTATCTAGCACAAAAGTTTACTGAAAACAAGTCTAATTAACACTGGAAAAGTTTTCTTCCCTAGAGTTTATTTGCATTAATGGAAAATTAAACAGATATGTGCTTATTGTACACTAGTATGCTCCAGAAATGCTGCTCTTATCAAAAGAGCATCAAAATCAAACTATGCTGTGGTTCAGTGACTGGAGAAACTCTTAAGTAATTTTTAACATCTGTTTTACCACTGTCTTTTCCAAGGCAGTTTTCAAAGTTTATTGTGCTCATTCTGAAAGCTCCTGTGAAAAAAAAAAACATGAAAGACTCAGTCTTGGATTTATCAGCTGGATTATCTTCTCTTACCAGTTTTACGTCACTGTAACCCTTGTGATTATACTGGGGTTGGTTATGAACTGCAAAAACATGCAGACTGAACTTACCCTGCTGTATTTTTCATTCTTGTTCACTTCCTTCCTTGTATTTGTTACATTACCCCAGGTGAGATGGGAGATTCCTTTCTCCTGTATGTACTGATGGGGAAGAGACAAACAGTACTCTAAAGATATTACTGTCTGAGCACATAAAGGGTGCTGGAAAATGCGTTACCAACACTTAACAGTTTTCTACCCAAAGTAGAGATAAGAAGCTAATTTTTAGTAGCTATTTAAATGTTACTTCCCATTGACATTTCAATATTGGAATAATTTTAAATTTGAAACTAAAACTGAACTCAGGTTACCTAAGGTCCAGAGCAGTTTCTTCTCTCAATATTTTAGTCACCAGAAGTTTTCATTAACTAGAATGGTGACAGAGTGTATAAAAATATCTTTCATCGTGGAAATAGTTAAGCAAGGAAATAGAAACATTCCAGCTTCTTCATAAACATAAGCTTTTGAAAAATTATGGCTAGGCAGCTAAATTAATTTTTAAAATAGAGAGATGACAAATAGATATAGAAAAGCATTTGAAACTGGCTTTAAAACATTTTTGGTTTTGGCACTGGATTCACCCCATAAATAGTATCTCCATGTCTTACATGTTTTAGAAATCCCAATAAATCTCAGGTTTAGCTGAGTCAGATTTGTGTTCTGTGGTTCTACCTCTGTAATGTACTTCCTTACAGTACTGAGCACTAACCAATACTTTAAGCCTAAAATATTGCTGCTGATGATATCACCATTAATCAGGAATGATTCAGTAATCCTGGCACTTTCACTCACACAACATTGTCGATCAAACCAAAAAGGTTAGACAGGCAACAGATGAAAAGAAGTATGTTTCCATTGTGTTAGACAGACACATTATCTACAGTAGCAACAGGCAACATCATTGCCATGTTCACAAGGTAACATACTATGTTCTCACAAAAGCCTGGGAGTTTAATGCTGTCAGTGGTCATTGTTTCCAAGGAAAATAATTGACATCCAGTTACTACAAGCTGGTGTGACCCCAGCTGGCAAAACCACATGCTGCGTATTGTCTGGGAGGATGCTATATGTCACCACTAAGCATTCAATTTCTGATTCACAAAGGAAGGATCTTATAGTGTATTCACATACTAGAAAATTACATGTTCAAAAGTTGGCTGGCAGCACCTCCCTTTTTGATCATTAATTAATTGCAGTGGCTTTCTTTAATAAAAGCCTCCCGCCTGCTTTTTGCTTGTTTCTTTGTTTTCTTGTTTTTTAGCACAGCAAGAAATTCAGGTTTTTCTTTCACTTTCGGGAAACAAAAACTAATCTGCAAGCTAATGTTAAAACAGGTCTCTACATTTGTACTTGTACAGTGAATGTGAATGGAGTAACTTTTATCTGCCAGACAGTTTAAGCAGTTCATGCAGCTTAATGTCTGATTATGCCATCATTTACAAGTTGAAGATCTTAAAATTGTGTAAGTGGTGACACACGGTTGGGCTGCTACCTTCATGTGAAATTAGTGGGGCTGTGTAGAAGGATCATTGCTTACCATGCAGACAAAAAACAGATGCAGATTTGAAGTTTCGTTTGTATAAGGGAAGGGGATAGAAAATGGAAGCCAAGTTTGAAAATACAACCCCTGAAGTGAAAAGTCAGTGGGTGCGTGTACATATATGTATGCATATGCATATGTTTGTGTGTTTACACAATAATGAGATGTAGTAAAGCTGACCTTTGCATTATTTTACTATAGTTTACAAGCTTCAGTAACATGATGGAAAAAGCAAAAATAGAATCATGTTTCTATACCATATTAGAGAAAATAAACTCCATCACAAAATCCCATTTAAAATATGTTATGCACACTTCTTACCCCTGAGAAGCTCCAGTTAGGGTCTGGCATGACAGAGTAGCATTGTCTCAGCCTGGGGCGTTGTGGGAAGGCGAGCACATTTCTCTTGAGTTTTCCAGACATATGTCTCTATATGTGTGTTTCTTACAGGGTAGGCTCATGACACTCAAATCCTGAAAATTTAGAGGCTCAGTGGTATGTGGGCAAAAAATGGTTTGTGATCACATACTTAAAAATTGCATGTATGTAAAGGATAATAATTTCAATTTGACAGGCAGACAATTCTGAAATTTCCTAACTTTAAAGTATTTTACAACCATAGCGTTCATTTACTATTCTTATCTTCTGGAAGATTTTCAACATAGCAAGAAATGTTCTAGCCACATATATAATGGCACATGAAAAACTACAGTGCTGAACAATATTCTGCTCTGCTTTGCAGTATACACTCTACTGGGAGAAAGCAGTAAGTTCTTGTTAACAAGTTCTTAGTTATTTGTAATAGTAAGTTAAAGATGAGGAAAAAAGAAACCCTACAAAATTACTATCTGCCATGAGATTAAAAATAGCCTGTTCATGAAAAATAATTAAGGCACTCTCTTATTCTTTGTTTCTGTGAAGTCATCTGAAAAAATGAAAGGAGGTATAATGTATAACAACTTACAAGGGATTCTGTTACATTTGCCACGGAGGCACTCCCCAGACAGTCTGGCACCTTCATGAAATGGTGACAAAAACATCCGAACGGCATCTTTAACATAAAAGGACTACACCATGTGAACTGGGGCACAGCAGACACAAATACACACATAGACCTGAGTTCAGAGAAAGTGCTATCTGGAAAATGCTTTGAGTGTCACAGGGAAGTCAGTCCAGTCCAATGATTCAGACACTCATTGTGCCCAATTTCTGGAACTGGAACTACCTTTTTGCTGTTCCTTTTGAAGTCCTTGTTCCACAGTGCAAACACCTAAGAATTAAAGAGATCAGGAAAATGGCTAATTTCTCTGCAAGTGATTGATGATTTTCTGACATTTAGGTCCATGATACACGGTGTTATCCTTTTCTCTTTCTCCAGTATTGGTAAATGAAAATGCAATATTCCTTAAAAATTTCATTATTGTCTTTTTGGCATATATCCATTTTTTGTTTTAAATGGATATATGTTTAAAAATTTTAAAACGCTAATCTTAATTTCTAGGGGTATATTAAACTATTGGAAGCATTGGAATAAGTAAGTAGAATTTTCAGATGCTTGCAAGATATCCTGCATCAAATTTTGATACCACCAGGCACATAGCAGTCTGACATTTCCCAGGAAATGGAAAAAAAAAAATGTTTCTTCCTTATAAGTCGGTTTGGGTTTGGGGTTTTTTTTGGAGGGGGGGGTTGGTTATGTTTCCATGATGTGGAGAAAAGGAGAAGAGAGCTGAGTGCAGAAACATATATATCCTTTAGAGTCCCATATGGGCTTCTTCCTTACTGTGGATGATAAATCTGGAAGATTTGTAAATATTGTGAAGTAATTTTCTTTTTTTTTTTTTCTTTTTCCTCTATGGGATAGTTAAATCTTTAATATATCGAAAGCATGTGCACTTTCCCACAAGGAAAGAAGCATTAGGCTTTGAGTACATTTACAGCCAAAGAATTCCAAAGCCATGACACAGAGGAAGAACAATTATCACATTAATGATAATGGAGTAGAAAGTTTATCATGTGTCTGTGAGTGGTGGAATTTTAGGACTGACAAACACCAAGTTATCTGCGTGAGACTAGCTTCTAAGCCAAGTAAATTCCTTTGTATGACTTTACTAATATTACTGGAGTTATATCAACAGTGAATGTGATCCTCTTTAATTAGGTGCCTCAAGGTCAAGAGAAGTATCCTTATCACGCAGTAGACACAAACATACCGTACTTCCCTTGCTTGTGAAATTTGCAGTTCACTTTTTCTTCGTATTTTAATTTCCTTGCAATCTTTGGATATAGATGCTCGTATCTGAGATCCAGCTTTCCCAGGAACTATACTAAATTTTCTCCAGCTAAGTCAGATGTAGCAGTGGAAGCTCAGACTAAAATGTAGTAGAGCAAGTAAGGGAGTAAAGGAAAATCCAGTAAATATAATTTTGTAATTACTAGTAAAAGGCCACAGGCTTTTACTAACATTGTAGGGTGTCAGGACTTGTTTGACTTATCTGGGCTTGAACTGTTTTTAGCTTGTTTTAGCTGTGACAACTACGTAGTGGTAAGATGACTATTGCCTGTGCTTGTTTTAGCTTTGGGCAGATATGTGGGGTAACATCTTGTTAATTACTAGTAGGAATAACAAGTAGTTAGTCAGTGTGGAGCGAGCTGTCTATGAACCTCGAACAAAAACACAGTGCAGGAAAGCAAAGCTGCTGGATGATACCAGCAACCCCAAACTGTAAGCACAAAGCACAGTGGTCAGTTACTGATCACTGAAGGAATACAGCCTTGTAAGCCAGTGACTGCGTATGGACCAAAATGTGAGGGAGAAGAAACCCCTGATATATTTCTCCCAGTAAAGGACTCAGAATGTTGATAACTTGCCATAACTCCCATCCTAACCCTCCTTCTTGAAGCTCTTGATGTTGAGATCTAGAGAGACATTTTATGTCTGAATTTACACTGGAGGAAAAGATTAGATACTATAAAGCTTGTGCATAGCAACCTTTAGTGTATTATTAGCTGGAAGAGTTAGTATCATTGTAATTGTGCTAATAATAACTGATAGGTGATTTGGTTAGACTGTTCAGACCTTGTTAGACTAACACTAACTTCTTGGATAAGATGTGTACCCTTTTTCCAACAGAAGATTAGTAACAACTTCTAAACTCTAATATGCAATAACTATCATAAAAGAACCGTGAATCGTATCGGAGGTTACAGATCAAGGCAGAGATAATTCAGTGCACCAGAGGTCTTTATTTTGTGTAACAATGATGACAGCAAGAATGACGATTTAGGTATACTTTCACTCTCTATTTCCATCTGGTCCTCCTACTCCTTTCTCAGTTACTGTAGTGCTTTTCTGTTTAAGGGTTATTCATCCATTTTCCTAGTTTTAGTTATTTTTAGTTTAAACAAAATTTCATCAGCTGTTCTCTGGATTATTTTATGCAATGTCAGAAGCACCTGTAGTGCTGAAGATTATTATGGTTTCTACTTTCTGTGTTGAAATCACATGCTTTTTCACCTGCACAACTATCTTTAATAATTTTGGCTTGAGAGAAAGCACAAACACTTAAAAAGCTATAGAGACAGCCACACATTTTTGTATTTACACTCTCCTTGAGACAAAGGGAGAACTGGAGGAGTCAGAGATATATGAACTTTTGTTGTACCTCCACAAGTGATCTATATCAAATTTGGAACTCCTTAAGTTCCACTACCAATGGCCTTACCAAGACAGTAAGACAAGCAGAGATATCAATGGGACGTGAGAATGAAGAAGAGAGTTTTTAACAACAAAGGTTTTTATTTTAAGAAACAATGCTGACAGTAAAAATATCTGCCAGAGTTTGCCAGTGGTGATGGTTATTGCTGCTGCCTGTTATATCTACAAGTTGGCTGCTTCTCTCCCAGATCTCACACAGTGAAAATAGCATCACTTATTTTTATGCAGTGTGCACTGCAACTACAAAGTTAATACGGACACAAACATATGTTCCTTAAAACTCTTTGTGGCTACAATGCTCACAGAAAAGCTAGATTATGGTTATTTGAGTAATTTGCAAGTATTGCTGTTATCAGGTTGATAAGTATTCATGTAATACTTTCTTGTGCTTCAGCAATCTATATTTTACCCATCAGTTGCCAGTCATTTTTGGCTGAAAGCTTTTAGAGGAGGGACTGTCTTTTGATCATTTATTTTCATCAGATCTTGCATAATGAAGGTACTATTATCAATTCAAATAAATGATAGCACATCCACCACGACTGAAATAGTTGTTACCTATCCAAAAGGACCGTAAACAAGCCTTAATGTACCTCAACTGCGTATTAATCTACAATTTGGCAGCCTGAAGAATTCTTAGTTTTTTTTCTGCTTACTGAAATAATACCAGTTCTATATTAGTTTACTTCATTTCTACCTGGTATTACATGTGAGAAGAAACACATCCTGATGTTACTTTTTACACTTCCTAGCTTAAAGAGGCCCCTGTACAGAACTGCTATGTTCTGCTATGCTCACAAATATTAATAAACAGTTATGCCAGCTTTTCCTCATCTCATAGACTGCTCCCTATGGTTAGCAGCCACTGTCACTGGTGGTTGATATCACTGAGGCTGAGGCCAGTTGTCTCTTGTCCTCCTTTTGCAGAAGCCCGTGTTGATAGCATCGGTGGAAGATTTCACTAAATCCAAAAGGACTCCTCGTGTGAAGATAAATATGTCACTCTCTCAAATAGTTTTCTCTTTAGCTGTCAAAATTCAAATGTATTACATGTTTTAAAGAAATTAACCAGAGCACCCTCCTTAATTTCCCCAACTGTGTATCAAGGCTAAAAATACCTCCCAAAGTGTTCTTTTTTTTTTGTCAAAATTATATTTGTCACTGTTCCAAACAGTTTCTTAACCCAAGCATCATTAAAAATTAGTCAAGATTTGGCCAGTAGAGTTTACATGCTGACACATAAAACTAAAACAAATGAGCACTATTGTTGAAGACTTTTACCAAGGTATTTAAAAAGTGGTGAACTCTGAAAGTAAGAAGCTAACCCTTAAACCAAATTTTTACATGTCTGATTTTCCTTTTCCTTTTAATTTGTAATACAGATAAATTTCTATCTAATACCCTGACAGCTTTTATATCATATCCATAACAACAATATATTCTTCTATAATCAGGTTCTTCAGATGAAAGTGAATGATGGGAACACCTCCATTTTTCTATGAGCATTTAATTTTAAATTTAAAGAATTCTTGGAAAGGAAGTGACTATTCCCTCAAAATGCATCTTGCCAAGCTGTACGCACACAATCGTTTTGTCAGTCAGAATTCTACTATTTTCAGTATCCATTATTTAATTGTGGACAAGACCCTGTTACCAATGGTAGTTTATTTTGCAATAGCCGTGTTACCCCGTACCTATTATTGTATTATGCTGTCAAATAAGTGCATCATGTCACGAACCCATTTTCAAATTGCAGACAAATTGCTATCTTTTGGACAGCATCACAAGCCCTGTGGCCTGCAGAGACTGCAATTGTGGAAGCACCAGAATACATGGCTGCATTACAGTCTGCTCTACTTTTTTTTTTTTTCTTGATTCTGTGAGCACTGATGACATAGCGGCTCAAGTCAAGCAAGCTGTGAATGCCAGCATTGAAGTTTAACCAGTGCTTTGATTCTCTGCCTATTACACATAGCATATAAAACAAACATATAATATCAGCTCTTTCAAGCTTTTCAAAGGATTGTAGAAAGCCAAAAAATGATTGCTGAACAGATTCCAAACATGCACAATAAAAGTAAATGAAAATAGAGCTGGGATGAGAATGACTAACAATTTATTCCATTGAGAAAAATTATGTTGAAATAATGTTAAGACCTCTTAGATGAAAAAAGAAGCATAGCTAGAATAAAGTTTCATATGTCTGTCTGAACTGCTACAAGGTTAGAAAACATAAAAGGAATGCAGTGTAGCCCAGTGCTCTCCAATTCTTGGTTAAGCACAGAATATTAAGCAACCTATGAGATGTTTTTGAAAGTCTCTGTACTGGAGAAGACTTCTTTCTCAAGAAGAGGTTCACAGCATCTTGCAGTTGTCCTTCATTTTCTAAATAGATTCAGGTCCATTAGCAGCTCTTGTTTTATACAGCTACACTGCTACCACAGCTGCAGTATAGAAATACTCTAGCTAAGTTTTCTCTACATAGTTTGACTATAGTATGCAAGCTGGAATCACAACAAAGACATGAGTTCATGATACTTTAACATAAATATTTGCAATTTTGAGTCAAGAGTTTGTCTTCCACTCTTCTAGGCAGTATCAGTGCTGAGAGGAGTCGTTGGATACTGCAGTAATACAAAAAAGGAGTTCCATTTTTAGCTTTTCCTCTTGTGAGGGCATTAATAACATTTTTTTTGTCTCCTCTAACCTGCCTTCTATATTCCTGAAATTTACAGAAACTCAGTATCTTTGAGACTATTAATCTGCTGTGAAATTTTGTTAAAATTAGCAATTTGATTTTAAAATTATGAAATGTAATGAACAGAATGGCAAACAGATGTGAATCTAAAGAGCACATCGCTTAGACTTGGCTAGAGCTCCTCAGAATCTGAGAAAGGCAGCTAGTTAAAACCAGCAAAGGGAGGAATATGCTGTCATAACAGATCCTTCAACCAAAAGCACTTGATCTGCTGAGCTGAACACATTAATTACTAACATGTCAGATGAAGAGCATTAGCAGGAACAGGACATGTAATTTAACCTAGTCCCATGCGTTCTGTGATTTTTAGGAATTAGTCTTCTGGTATATCAGCAATGATACATGCTTTTATTTGCATTGTAGAAGAAGAGAATGGGGGTTTGATAAGAATTCTGGATTTCTGAATGGCAAGCACTCATCCAAAAACGTGTCTCAAATGCACTGCTTTTGAAATATTTAATTATTTAGACTTATAAACTTTAATATCCACAAAGAGTTTTGAAGATGAACACTGCTTGGCAACTGAAGCTCTCTCTATATGTTATAGAGCTGAGACAAACATAGCAATTCCATTTCACAGAGGACTTCAGCATTCCAGAAATCAAGCTTCATGCCAAATCTGAACAAAACCCCTCCAAGATTCTGGAAAGGAATGTCTATTCAGGTTTATTTAAACCTTACTTCAGGAAAACCAAACCAAACCGAAAAACAAACACACACACACACACACATGCATGTTTAAATTGTAGTTTCATAATCTAGCAAAATAGGAGGAAGAAAAAGCTTCAAAAAATTTTCCATAACCAACCTCTAAACTCTTTCATTCTGAATATGTCACAAAAGGATACTTATTTATGTTTTTTGGAAAATTTGACACACTTTTACAGAACTTTTTACCCTTGGTAAAACGTTCCATCAACATAGCCACAAGCAGTTCTAACAACATGAACCTTTCCTAAAAAACTGCAAGAGAATTTACTCTTACAAAGAGACATAATAAAACTTAACCTTTTTAACCCATAATTTCTTCCTAGGTTTAAGACATTTTCCAAATAAGTTCAGGTCCTACAATTTTACTGATCCTGCCACTGGGGACAGTTGGAGATACTATTGCACGATAGCACCAACCTCAGATTATTCTTACGTTCACCTCAGTAGGTGAGTACTGAAGTAAATGATACATTTCTGGTAAACAAGCGTGACCTAAAAGAAATAGAACTAAGCTCACTTCCTCTCTTAAACATGTCAAAAAGACTAAAGCTGAAAAGGAATGAAGATAGAAGGGCTTTGCTTTACATGTTGGTATGGTCTTTGTAGGCTTGTAGTGAAATCCTTGGAGTGTCATTATATCACTTTGGAACCAGTAATGGAACCATCACACTGTCTCTATGGATTTGCTGTGAAAGTATTTTGCTGTTGTAGCTTCATATTGTAATGGCTTCATAATGGAATCTCCTCAGAGTGATACTGAAATCACCTTGCCATCATTAGCTCACATAATAAATGGCACCATAATAGGGTATCCATTAAAGACTTGCATTAAAATCTTATTGAAATTTTTGCTACGTTATTGTCCCACCAAGCTGACTGGGGATGTAGCTTGGAAAACTACTGGTAATGTTCACTAGTTACTTTTCAAAATGACCTTTAGTAATTTTAATGCAACATACTTTGTTTACTTTTTACTGTTTCTTTTATCACTATAATTTGTACTGTTCTTTAGTGTACTTTAAACACTTTGTCTGTTGTTGAAGTAGTAGCGGCTGTTTTTTTTAAAATATGTGTATTTTTTAAGTCCTCTAACTGGAAGATGTTTCTTTTAAGAAGCATCAATAACAGTATTTAAGAAGTATAAAGGAGGTTTTAAGAAGACTGTCAGAAAAGCAAAGCTCTGTATAATTCTTTCTTCTCATTCATGTGACTGAAAAATTGACAGTTCAAATCTGCTGAAAGAGAAGAAAAAAACCAAAACAATTCATCAAAGACAATCATCTCCTGAATCCCAAAATACTGAGTTGTTTGTTTTTATATTATGTTAGTTGAAATACTACAATTATGTTCAAGAGACATCAAATCTATCTGAACTTTGTAATATTTGAAACACCCTCTGAAGAGGGTGTTGCAGCCTTGTTTCATTTAATGGTGTAACCAGCTGAGTAGTAGAGGAAAGTGAGAAAGAAATGTCATTTTAGCTCTAGCTAGCTAAGATAGAGTTATGGAGAGAGAGAACCTCAGTTATACTACCTACACTATTGCTGCTTAAAGATAGATTTACTAAAAGTTGAAGTGAAATGTTTACCCACATGCTTTACATACAATGTATGTATGTATGGATACATATGCAAGCAGTTTCAGGCCTGGGAACAAAGGCTGAGAGATCAGGATCACAGTTTTATTTGTAGTCCACATTCAAATACATTCAAAACTGTGCTGCTGCCAGGCTGGATGGGCTAGGGTCAGGGCATTCCCCCAAATGTGTCATAGGGCTTCATGTGTTTGACAAACCTGATGTAGCTCCATTGGTACTGAAAAGAGGCATTCTGGTTTTCAGCATCAAAGAAGCCTAATAGCAGTACTCCACTAGTGTATTTTTGAAGATGTGCATTCACAGTTAATATTAATCAGAAATTAGGAATGTCCCAGAGGATCCCACATTAGACCCGCTTGTGAGGATCAGTTGTGGCAAATTACTCGAGGGATAAGTAATGCATTTAAATTACTTTAGGTCTGAGTGGTAGCAGGGAAATCTTAGTTCTGTGTATCGCTGTCTGGAAATACGTACAATAACTTCTGACTCCTAGAGGTAAAAGAAGGAAGACACTGGAAGAAATCAGAGATGCTAGTAAGAAACGCAATAAGCATTACATTATTCAAGTTTCAGTAATGCTTTATTGTAGGTGCAAATTTGCCCCTCTACTCTGCTCTGATGAGACCCCACCTGGAGTACCGCATCCAGCTCTGGAGTCCTCAGCACAAGAAAGACATAGACCTGTTGGAACGAGTCCAGAGGATAGCCACAAAATGTTCAGAGCAATGGAACACCTCTCCCATGAAGAAAGGCTGAGAGAGTTGGGGTTGTTCAGCCTGGAGAAGAGAAGGTTCCAGGGAGACCTTATTGTGGCTTTTCAGTACTTAAAGGGGGCCTATGATAAAGATGGGGTCAAAGTTTTTAGTAGGGCCTGTTGCGATAGGACAAGGGGTAACGGTTTTAAACTGAAAGAAGGTAGACTTAGATTAGATATAAGGAAGAAATTTTTTACAATGAGGATGGTGAAAAACTGGAATAGGTTGCTCAGAGAGGTGGTAGATGCTCCATCCCTGGAAGCATTCAAGGTCAGGTTGGATGGGGCTCTGAGCAACCTGATCTAGTTGAAGATGTCCCTGCTCACTGCTGGGGGGTTGGACTAGATGACCTTTAAAGGTCCCTTCCAACCCAAACTATTCTATGATTCTATGATTCTAAGAAATTAAATAATGCTTAATTACAACAGAAGTCCTAAGGGATTACATATTGCAACCCCATGAATACCGAGAGAATTCATCATGATTAATGGCATTACCGTAAGTACCAGAGAAAGGAAGAGATATTTGTTGCCTGTTACACAGCTTTGCAATTTCTCTTTTGTTCCATTAGGGGCTTTATTTACAAAAACATACACAGGCACCACACACAAAAAAAACATGCGTATATATGTATACACACACACACATATATATACATATGTATCTATGTGTGTGCATAAATATATACATGTATATATATGCAGGAGGGGTCTTATTTTTATTTATATTTAGTTTTCACATTTTTCTAAATGACAACTGTATCTCCAAAAGTGACTCTAGCAACAGAAAGTGTTACTAACACTTTTAGTTCTGTGTTAGAAAAGGGTCTGCTGGTAGTGTGAAGTGTCTGATCTCGAACATGACAGGGTGAGAGAGCTTCTGAAACTTTTTGTCACACAGCCAGACCTCGAGATTTGTGGACATGGAGAAGAAAAACTTTGCAGCTTGGGAATAAATGCTTGAAATCTGCACCTCAACAACCTGGAGATTTGAAGGAAGAAAATAGGATTCATATTTGGATCTGTACAGCTTTAAGCTCTTTGTAAACCCTGTCTGTCTAGAAACATCAGTTTTAGTTCTGCTTTTAACAATGACTTGAGAGCTGTTCTTAAAAAAAAAAAAAACAAACTGACAACCTATTCAACTTAATGGCTGAAACTACATACGTAATCTGGTATTTTCTTATAGCTACTTTCTGAGATTTATTTTTCTAGACAGTATTTTCAATTGCCTTTAAAAAAATTCAGAAAATTCAAAATTTTATTTCCTAACAACCAGCTCTCTTTAATTTTTTCCTCCTTTGTCCCCACTTTGTTTAAGTACTGTATAGCTTAGGCTTTGTGGAACCCCCTCAGCCAGTTCCTGTTTCCCATCTTCTCTTTTTTTTTTTTTCCTTCTTTTTTTTTTTTTAACTGCTTCATGATAACAAGGCTGGTCTGAAGTAAACGGAATGATTTAAATAATTATTATTAGAATTATTTCAACACAGAAAAATGAGTTGCAAGAATTTATCAGATTTGTAACATGAAATGAATTATTTCACCTGAGCCTTAAACTGAATTAAAACACAAATTATATATTTTTGACATGCTTATCATGCAGAATATCAATTCTGGTTTTGGCTTCTGAATTCATTTTTCATTTGTATTCTTTATAGAGTATTGTGTTCAACAAATACTTTTCAAGAAACACTCAGTTTTGTGATACTTGGGCACAACACAAGGAGTCAAAATGATGAGGGTATAAGCTGAGGGTCTCTTGAGGTACTTAGCTCATCAGCTAATAAAGAGGTAAAGGAGATTAAAAAGCTCACTTGTTACTTTTGTGGGCTAATTAACATTTAGAAAAATTTTATTCCCAAAGGCAGATACAGCAATGATTAATTATCATATTTTGATTAAGTCAATGATATGATGTATTTTCTCATTATATGTAGCAATATTCAGCCAGGATTCACAGTTAGCCCCAAGCTAAGGTCAGAGACCAGTTACCACAACATGGATAATACTTGTAACTTGTATTCAATCTAACACATCCAGATTACCATCCTCCAGTTTTGGTTTATGATTTTTTTTTGGCAAGAAATAGTTAATTTTTGTCTTTAGATTTTAATTTGAAGTCATCTGAGCTTCCCTTGCAATGTACATGGGTTTTTCATTGACTACTGACAAGATTATAGCAAGGTTACACTTTGATTTTTTGTTTTGTTTTGTTTTTAATGAAATGAGAAATGGGTCTGTAATATTTGCAATGTCTGTGATCATTTGGACACTCACTCTCTTAGCTATTAGAGTTGAAAAGCACACTGTTACAAAAGATCCTTGGCCTTTCAGTTCTTTTTGCTTTAGAGCCCCAGGCTTGTCACAACTGCCATTATCTCATCAACCATGAGACTATTTTCAATATTTTGGCTGGTAGGACTAGCAGTGGATTTTCTCAGCCCATAGAAAGATTTTAATTCAGCTGAACATAGTGGCAGCTGTTACTGCTGCCTCCAGCTACAATTGTTTTAGCCCTAAGAAAGTCTTCTTTGCATGTTAAATATGCAATAGAAATACCAAGTTATCTTCAGCCTTTAACAAGGTTTTGGTTTTTTCCCTGTTTATTGTAGTGCAATGTAACTCTCCATACAAAGCAATTTAAGCAAAGCAGAGCTGTGAATGATATCTAGCCAAAATCATGAACTTCCATCATGCAAATAAGAATACCTAATTAAGAGACAATGGTCAAAATTTCCATAATGATGTAGCCAGATGAAATGTGTTCCAGATTCCTGCAGGAATCTGGATAGTTTGTCTTGCATTAATACCTACTACAGAAAAGCACCTTGCATGAAGATATTGCTTTATAACACTAGGGCTAGGAAGACTTAGTTCTGTTTTCTTCGATTTTACTAAGTAAAATCTTAAAAGTTAGTTGACTTCTCCCCCTGAGATCTACAGCAATCTTGAAATAAATGAAATGTCAACATCATTATACAATAGGAATGACTAAATTGTTTATGCATTATGTAACACTAAAATTGTGTAATTTGGCAACTGGAACAGAGTATTTTTATGCCTTTTAAAATTCTAGATTATTCCTCAGAGTGAATTATTTTGGATATGGTATCCAACAAAGGTTATCAAAGCAAACTCTTTTTTTTTGAAGCAGCTTTAAATTAATATGTTAAAATTGAAAGATTCTTGACAGTGAGATAACATAATGATTTAGTGAACAGAACAAATGACTATGACCATATCCAATATGAAATCTTTTCCAGATCTACCACTCTTCATTAATTGTAATGAACTGAATCATTTGAAGCTGTGATGTAGACCATTAAGTGATTTTATGGAGCTCCTCCAGGTCAGTGTAGTAGTGAGTATTTTATATTATCCCACGCTTAAAAGCATGTGCCTGGAATCATACATATACCAATAATTTTGAGTATCTATTAGAGTTCTGTGTTGCAGTGGTTCATTCATACAAACACAAATTTTATACACCACTACCCACCTACTCATTCCACCACCCCCCAAAATTATAGAAACATAGAATAGTTTGGGTTAGAAGGGACCTTTAAAGGTCATCTAGTCGAACTCCCTTCCAGTGAGCAGCAACATCTTCAACTAGATCAGGTTGCTCAGAGCCCCATCCAACCTGACCTTGAACACTTGCAGTGACAAGACATTGACAGCTTCTCTGGGCAACCTGTTCCAATGTCTCACCATCCTCATTGTAAAAAATTTTTTCCTCATGTCCAGTCTAAATCTACCTTCTTTCAGTTTAAAAACGTTGTCCTTTCTCCTATCACTATGGGCCTTGGTAGAAAATCTCTTTCCATCTCTCTTTTAAGCTTCCTTTATATACTGAAAGGCCACAATAAGTTCTTCATGGAGCCTTCTCTTCTCCAGGCTGAACAACTCCAACTCTCTCAGTATTTCTTTATAAGAGAGGTGTTCTAACCCTCTGACCATTTTCGTGGCCCTCCTCTGGGCCCACTCTAACAGGTCCATGTCTTTCTTGTATTGGGAACCCCAGAGCTGGATGCAGTACTCCAGATGGGCTCTCACAAGAATGGAGTAGAGGGACAGAATCACCTCCCTCAACCTGCTGGCCATGCTTCTTTTGATGAAGCCCAGGATACAGTTGGCTTTCTGGGCTGCAAGCACACATTGCCGGCTCATGTCCAGCTTTTCATCCACCAGTATCCCCAATTCCTGCTCTGCAGGGCTGCTGTCAATCCCTGCATCCTGCAGACTGTATCGATACTGGTGAATGTCCTGACCCAGGTGCAGGACCTCGCACTCAGCCTTGTTGAATTTCATGAAGTTCACATGACAAACATTTCAGGTTTTCTTTTTCAGCATATCTACTGTGGGTGTTTGCATGAAAGATCATTGAATTCCGTTCATGTATTTTCCTCAGTGTGTTAAGTTAAACTTTGGAAATACAGGAAATAGTGTGATTTGCAAAGATGTCTCCTCCACAGCATAGAATACAGATTTTGCTTCCAAAGCCTACAAAACTTCTATTTAGTTTCCCCATGACCAGAGTACAAGGGAGCCACATGCATAGCACCACATGATTCAATAAAGTTATATCTGCAAATAACTTATCCTTTATTCTAGTTACTAATGAAGTAAAGGATTGATAAGAAGTAGCAAACACATTATTTTGGAATCATAGTATTTTTGTAATTACAGAAGACAATAGAACTTTCCTTTCGCTCTCTAAAATGTATATAAATTTATCGTTACATATTAATAGTATTGCTATTGATGTTGTTTATAGAGCCATAGTCACAGTCCGTGGCTTCTCTAAGCCAGAAAACACAAAACAAACCAGAAAAAACTGTCTTGAAGAAATTATAATCCATACAGTCTGCACTTGAAATTGGTGGTTTTGGCATACAAAGGCATGGGGAAGAAATATAATTTTATGTATTTATGCTGAAACTGTAGATCTCTAACAATATACATCTTAATTTTACCACAGTGCTTGCCAAGGTTTTCTCTGCCATTGGCTGCATCACTAATATAGTGTTTACTAATAGCTCTATAGAGGAACAGCATTTCCATAGCAACAAATGAACAATACTAGAGATATTAATCGTTTCTACATTATCTGTGTACAGTTTGCTGTAAAGCAACATTTTGTAGTTTGATAATTGTTAGACTGGAGTGGTTGTACATTATGAGATGATTAGCATAAACACTTAAGAAGATGAAGAATGCCTGTTGAAAAGCAGAGAAAACTGAAGAGAAGTGGAACTATATAGCAAATATTACCATAAGAACTAACTTTAACATTAGCCACTTTCTCTGATATTAGCCATCTGCTATGAATCCAGCCATGGAAGAAGATCTTTCCTAAAGTTAGCAACATGGAGAGATGCATCTCATTCAGCCACACAGTTTCTCACTGAAAATATCTCTTTCAGTAGAAAAAAGTCAGTAGCTGTACATCTTGGTGAACTCTCTCTGGTATTAGGGCACTTAAAGGCACAGGGTCATCAGTCATACAATATATAAGTGTAATCCAGGGCTTTAATATGTGACATTCCACAATAATTGTAAGGGATCTTAATTTTTTGTAAGCAATCCATAATGCTGAAACTAGCAGTGCTGTTAATACAGGAAGAAACGTACTTCCAAGGTTATATTTTTTTTCTCAAGATATTTAATTGGGAGCAACTCACCTTCACCTGTCCAATTTGGAACAGACCCAGTGGTAGTCTCCACAAGGTTGAAAGCCGTGGCTAGCAGGCGTGTGGCAACCCCGACATAGCTCCCTAAGAAGCATACAGTTATCCAGGTCCCCGGCTGCAGGGAGTGTTCGAACCTGTCATTAGTATCAAGAGACACCAGAGATGACACCTGTGTGCAGTGTGAACAGGTAGATGATCTGCTCAGCCTCGTGGCAGAGCTTAAAGAAGAAGTAGAGAGACTGAAGAGTATCAGGGAGTACAAAAGAGAAATTGACTGGTGGAGTCACACCCTTCCATCCCTGAGAGAAATACAGCAGATGGAAACTCAGCAAGAGTCAGAGAAGCCCTGATCCTCTCGCCATCAGGAAAGAGGGGACCCAAATGATGAGGGAGAGTGGAAAGAGATGCCTGCTCGGGGGGATAGGAAAAACCCCTGCCCCGGGCCCCCTCACCTTCCCAAGTGCCCTTACAGAACAGGTATGAGGCTCTGAAAATTGAGGGTCAGGCAGACGATAGTGGAGAAGAAGGTCCATCTGGGGGCTTGCCTAGAATAAGTCAGTCAACCAGACTGCTAACATTCTGTGATTCTGTGATACAAACTACAGGTGTTAAAAAAGAAAGAAGGGTGATTGTAGTGGGGGACTCCACTCTGAGGGGAACTGAGGGCCCTGTATGCCGACCAGATCTCACAGGGAGGTCTGCTGCCTCTCTGGGGCCCGGGTAACGGATATTACCAGGAGGCTCCCTAGACTAATTTAACCCTCTGATTATTACCCATTGCTGGTTGTCCAGGTTGGCAGTGATGAGGTTGATGAAAGAAGCCCTAGGGCAATCAAGAAGGATTTCAAAGCACTGGGATGACTGGTTGAAGGGTCAGGTGTTGTTTTCCTCGATTCCTCCTGTAGCAAGCAAGAATGACAAAAGGAACAGGAGAACCCACCTGATCAACACATGGCTTAAAAACTGGTGCCATCAGTGGAATTTTGGCTTATTCAGTCATGGGGCGGTTTATACAACACCAGGCCTGCTTGAGACAGATGGGGTTCACCTGTCTAATAGGGGCAAAAGGATTCTAGCCTCTAAGCTGGCAGGGCTGATTGAAAGGGCTTTAAACTAGGCTTGAAGAGGGAGAGGGATAAGACCTGGCTTGCTGAAAATGAGCCTAGGGGTGGAATGCCAGAGTTGGGGGAGAAACCAATAGCTCATCTGAAGTGCATCTACACCAAGGCACGCAGCATGGGTAACAAACAGGAGGAGCTGGAGGTCATTGTGCAGCAGGAAAGATATGACGTAGTCGCCATCACGGAAACATGGTGGGATGACTTGCATGACTGGAGTGCTGTAATGGATGGCTACAAGCTTTTCAGAAGGGACAGGAGAGGAAAGAGAGGTGGTGGGGTGGCTCTTTACATTAGGGAGGATTTTGACTGTATAGAGCTGAAGGATAGTGATGATAAGGTTGAGTGCCTGTGGGTAAGAATCAGGGGGAAGGCCAGCAAGGCAGATATCCTGGTGGGAGTCTGTTATAGATCACCCAACCAGGATGAAGAGGCAGATGAATAATTCTACAAGCAGTTGGCTGATGTCTCACGATCAATAGCCCTTGTTCTAGCAGGAGACTTTAATTTGCCAGATGTCTGCTGGAAACTCAACTCAGCGGAAAGGAGGAAGTCTAGGAGGTTCCTGGAGTGTGTGGAAGATATAACTTCCTAATACATCTGGTTAGTGAGCCCACGAGGGGAGGTGCCCTGCTAGACCTGCTCTTTACAAACAGAGAGTCTGGTGGGAGATATGGTGGTTGGAGGCCGTCTTGTGCACAGTGACCACAAGATGATAGAGTTTTTGATTCTTAGGGAAAGAAGGCAGGGGGTCAACAAAACCTCTACCCTGGGCTTCTGGAGGGTGGACTTTGGCCTATTTAGGACACTGGTTCAGAGAGCCCCATGGGAAATAATTCTTGATAACAAAGGGGTCCAGGGAAGCTGGACATAATTTAAGAAAGAAATCTTAAAGGTGCAGGAGCATGCAATCCCCATGATCCAAAAGACGAGCTGTGGGGGAAGAAGTCCGGCTTGGTTGAACAGGGAGCTTTCACAGGAACTTAGGGAAAAAAAGGTTTATGATCTTTGGAAAAAGGGGCAGGGAATTCAGGAAGAGTAAAAGGATGTCTTTAGGTCATGTAGAAAGAAAGTTAGAAAGGTGAAAGCTCAACTAGAACTCAATCTAACCACTGCAGTAAAAGATAATAAAAAGTGGTTTTATAAATATATAAACAACAAAAGGAGATCAAAGGAATATCTCCATTCTTTATTGGATGCGGGGGGGAATATTGTGACCAGGGATGAGGAAAAGGCTGAGGTGCTTAATACGTTTTTTGCTTCAGTCTTTCACAGTAAGACCAGTTATCCTCAGGGCAACTGCCCCCCTGAGCCAGTAGAGAGGGACGGGGAGCAGAATAGAACCCCTATAATTCAAGAGGAAGTAGTTAGCGACCTGCTGTGCCACTTGGATGCTCACAAGTCTATGGGACCGGACGGTATCCACTCAAGAGTACTGAGGGAGCTGGTGGAAGAGCTTGCTAAGCCGCTCTCCATCATTTATTATCAGTCCTGGCTAACTGGGGAGGTCCCAGATGACTGGAGGCTGGCCAATGAAATGCCCATCCACAAGAAGGGCCGGAAGGAAGATCCCGGGAACTACAGGCCTGTCAGCCTGACCTTGGTACCCGGCAAGATCATGGAACAGATCATCTTGTGTATGATTACACAGCACATAGAGGACAACCAGGGGATCAGGCCTAGTCAGCATGGGTTTAGGAAAGGCAGGTCCTGCTTCACCAACCTGATCTCTTTCTATGACCAGGTGACCCACCTAGTGGATGAAGGAAAGGTTGTGGATGTATTATACTTGGACTTCAGCAAAGCCTTTGATACTGTCTCCCACAGCATTCTCCTGGGTAAGCTGGCAGCCCACGGCTTAGACAGGTGCACTCTTTACTGGGTTAAGAACTGGCTGGATGGCCAGGCCCAGAGAGTGGTGGTGAACAGTACTGCATCCAGTTGGTGTTCGATCACTAGTGGTGTCCCCCAGGGCTCAGTACTGGGCCCAGTCCTGTTTAATATCTTTATTGATGATCTGGATGAGGGTATCGAGTGCACCTTCAGTAAATTCGTGGACAACACTAAGTTGGGTGGGAGTGTTGATCTGAGTGGGTAGGAAGGCTCTGCAGAGGGATCTGGACAGGTTAAATAGATGGGCTGAGGCCAATGGTATGAAGTTCAACAAGGACAAGTGCCGGGTCCTACACTTTGTCCATAACAACCCCATGCAGCACAATAGGCTGGGGGAAGAGTGGTTGGAATGCGGCCCGGTGGAAAAGGACCTGCTGGTATTGGTGGACAGCCAGCTGAACATGAGCCAGCAGTGTGCCCAGGTGGCCAAGAAGGCCAATGGCATCCTGGCTTGTATCAGGAATAGTATGGCCAGCAGGACTAGGGAAGTAATTTTCCCCCTCTATGTGGCACTGGTGAGGCCACACCTTAAGTACTGTGTCCAGTTCTGGGCCCCTCGCTTCAAAAAAGACATTGAGGTACTGGAGCGAGTCCAGAGAAGGGCAAAAAAGCTGGTGAAGGGTCTGGAGGGTATGTCCTATGAGGAGCGGCTGGGGGAACTGTGATTGTTTAGCCTGGAGAAAAGGAGGCTGAGGGGAGAATTTATTGCTCTCTACAACTACCTGAAAGGAGGTTATAGCAGGGTGGGGGTCGGCCTCTTCTCCCAGGCAACTAGCGACAGGACTAGAGGACATAGCTTCAAACTGTACCCGGGGAGGTTCAGGTTAGACATTAGGAAAAATTTCTAATATCTTCACAGAAAGGGTTATTAGGCATTGGAATGGGCTACCCATGGAGGTGGTGGAGTCACCACCTGTGTCTAGTTGACACAGTGGTGTTAGGTCAAAGGTTGGACTCGATGATCCCAGAGGTCTCTTCCAACCTAGTTGTTTCTGTGATTCTGTGAAGTATATTTGATATTATGTTTGATACTTTAATTTGTTTGATACCTTAACACTTACTAAATATGGTCGATTTTAGTGCAGCATGATAATGATAGAAAAATCTGAGTAAAGTGTAAATGCTTTTTTTTTAATTATTTATACATGTCTGGAAATTAACTATAATGGTCTACTATAGAGATTATATACAAGCTACTACAAGTTTGAAAAGAACCTCTGTAGTCACAAACGTGTAATGCTGCAGAGAGAAGATAATTTTAAATGTTCGTGCCATGATTGTGTTAATGTGGGATATGTTAATAACCCAGGAACTTGTTAGCTGCATGATCTGAAGGTGTGGAACAATGAAGAACTATATCAGGGGAGCGGAGGAGAGGGGAGGGGAGGGGAGGGGAAAGAAGGGAAGGGAAGGGAAGGGAAGGGAAGGGAAGGGAAGGGAAGGGAAGGGAAGGGAAGGGAAGGGAAGGGAAGGGAAGGGAAGGGAAGGGAAGGGAAGGGAAGGGAAGGGAAGGGAAGGGAAGGGAAGGGAAGGGAAGGGAAGGGAAAGAGAGGAAGAAATGAAGAGAGGAAGGAGGGAAAGAACCAGCTCCATAAACATTCGGTGTTTACAAATTCAGCAAAATGACAGTGAGCAACATTAACAAAAGCCCCCTGGGTGCACAGAGTCTTAGGAGCAGATGCTGCAGATTTGTAAAACAGCTCTCATCTCCTTTATAATGGTGTAAAACTGTAGCTACTCTGTTGTGATCAAGAATATGCCATAATTCAAAAGGAAGCAGAGTCTGGACCATGTATATTATTTTTATTCTAATCAGCATTGTTTATTAAAAATAGGGTATTGGGGTATAATAGAGAAGAACAGAATATTGTTCAAATTCAGTTGTTAAGTAATCAGAGCCTCATTGTCTGAACCATGCTTGAAGATTTCATATGTATGTAGACAACAAGTTTGACATGTTCAACTTTTAATAGTTTTGCAATAAGTATCCTGCCTGGTTAAGTTCATTAAAACCCAGCCCAGGACTGATTTAATGATGAGAATTGAATAATGAGACCAGTTTAAGTCTATAGGAACTTCAATGATTGTAATGAGCCCTGTCAATGCCCAGAATAAATCTCATACAGCAAAGTCAGAGCAGTTTTCCAGGTGCAGGTTAACCGTCCTAAACCCTTCTGCTCAACAAAACACCCTTCTCTTTTATCATTATTATCTATTTCTTTCTCACACAGCTTTTTAAAGACAAATGTACAAAATCAACTGTATTCTTTTAAAATCGATTTACATATTTTGTATTTACTGTCTTCTGGGTTTTTTTTCTGCGTTGCTTCTTGTTCTTCCTTCTCCTGCTCTCACTGTGATTTCGATAAAAGTTCTGTGACTGTTCCCATCCCTGATGCATTCTTCCCATCCACGTTTTGCGCCCCAAGAGTAAAAATTTTCTGGGAGAAATGCACCAGTAGAAGCTCTCTCCTGTGGTAACAACACTTTGAGGAATATACAATTTCTAAAGTCCCTGAAACTTTTCCCGCTCATTAAGCAGAAAAGGGATAGATTGGGGTTATTTGCCCACTAGTATTCACTGATTTGTTGACAAAATACAAAAGAAATTCTGTTTCTATTTATTTTCAAAAGATACAAAAAGTAATGCTATATGGCTTGACAAGGTTAACTCTATCTAGTTTAAACAACCAAGCAACAAAAGCAAAGTATAATTTTAGAAAATACTTGTTGATCTCCTTTCATAACTGGGGAACTAAAGTACATAACAAGAAAATTACTTGTCCATGGCCATTTTGAAGTATAGAGTAGCCACAAAATGAAAACTTACTTCCCATATCATAAACCTAAGATGATATTTCTGTTTCCACAGTGCCTTAGAGCTGTCCTTTTTTGCCTTTGGAACATCTCTGGCATAATCTATAGTTTTATAGCATTACCCAGGATCCTCATATAACAAAACAAAACAAACAAACCAAATAAACAGAAAAAGAGCATTCAATAAAGTGTCTTCTGTTTCAGGACTAGCATACAGAAAAGAAAAAGTAGAGGTTAAACATCTGGCCAACAATATTTAACATCTCTACCTGATGCTAGTACTATTTAAGAGAGTTGGTAACTGAGGCTTTGAAAGGTTAAGAAAAGGTCATGAGAATCATACAGTGTTATTTCATTAACTTCTGTTTGAATGGAACTATCGTTCAATGAAAGAAGAGTCTCATTGCTATGTGCTAAATGAAAGGATAGCTAGCTGGGATTGTGCTTTCCTTTAACCATTGTTACTAGCAGATGGAGCTGCTCCTATGGTGTTCAGAATCTAACCCCTTCTTTTCCATGGAATTTGGGACCCCTCAATGGCACCTTATCAAAGACTTGTTCTTCTATCTTTGTAAATTTTCTTTAAAGTTACTTATCTGCACTAATAAACACAAGTTCAAACTAAGTCTTCTAGTATTTAATATCAAGTCCCAATATCTTTAGTAGAAACAGCATTACACCTTTGGGCTTTAATGCTCATTTGTTAATATTTAACTCTGCAAGAAAATAAAAAAAAAAAAGCAAAAATAACATTTTTCATAATTTAACAAAATCTGTCTTTTACTTGCTCATACCAAGCCCCCACGTTCCTTATTTCTTCCTCTTTTGCCTTCTTACTGTACATCTAAATCAATTCCTCACCAAATAAAGGTATTGGCTGTTGTCCTAATATGAACTTCCCATCTCCCTACACAAAGACTCCAGTCTAAACCCTCACTCACGTACAGTTTATCCCCCCGCAAACTCAAAAAAAAAGTTATCCTCGGGACTCAAATCTTGAAACCTTATCCCAAAAGACCTTGATAACTAGCACGTAATATGGACGACAGTTGATCCATACACTTACAGTGTATGTATATTCAGAACAACAAAATCACGACTTCTGTGCACAAATTCTGCATTGCCAGAATGCTAATCCCAATTCAGCAAAAGTTGAGCATGAGTTTTCCATTAAAAGAGGTGGTTTTCTTAAAACTCGTATTTTAAAGAATGCACTGGAAAACAGCTTTCAAATTCACAGATATATTCTTATTCGAAACATTTATATGAACTGGTTCCAGATCAGAAATATGCATAATTTCAAAATCTGATTATATTTTAATTTTTTAAAAAATATAAACCCCTAAAAATATAAATTTTGAAAAGTTAAAACTATTAGAATGATCAATTTTAAAAAGCTTCAAAAAGCTTTTTCTTTCATATTGCTTCCTTATTAAGTATTGAGATTTTTAAATTTTTTTAATTATTTGGAACTGAAAAGCTTTCTGAACCATCCATAGCTATCTTTATTATATTTTTCTAAAAGTACTTACTATCTGTGCAAAAAACTTCAGAATCGTTTAATTCTTTCTTTGTCACTTCAGAAAAACAATACTTAAATGAATATGAACAAGCATCAAACATCTGTAGACACACCTGAAGCCTATATTTCATATGCATTTCCATGGCTTTCCAAAGCAAGGTTTATTTTACTTTACTGGGTGGTAGGATGATAGACCTGTGCTGTAGAATCTCAAAATCAGTGGAAGCATTTTGAAGGACTTTGGAAAAGTAGACATAATACCACTAAAGTTAATTGAGAAGAAAGGATTAAACAACACTGCTTCTGTAGTTGAATCATCTAGCAATTGTTTACCATTTATTGGCAGAAATACATGTTATTACAAAGCTACAGGAGTTTCATTCCATCTACAAATACTGGACTAAATGTTATATCATATTGTTCTCCAAGACAAATGAAAAAAACCAGTATCTCCAGTCCATTTCTTTTTCTCCCAGTGTGTCTTTTCTATCCATAGCTCCCTGTTTCCATGACTGTTCATGGAAAAAGTACTTACACATCCATCTGAAGCCTTCGTGGATACATTTTCAACCTCCAGTATATCAACACTGTGTAGTTCCTTATTTACACACTATTATAAATATTCACACTGTTATGAACATTCACAGCAGAATAAGCACCATTGCTGACTCAGTCTATCTGGCATTTTACTCGTGCATCTCTGTGAAAACACGAATAAGTTCTATAATCACTCATTGCTTTGTTAGTGCACAGAATAACCTAAATTCCCATCTATTCAAGGTCTGTTAGAAGTCCTGTTGAACTGTCAGTGCTTCATCATGTGTTTTTTCCCCTCCTGATTCTAAATATTTTTATTATTGCTCTTTAGAGAAATTGCTGCTGGGTTTTGTTGTTGTTGTTTCTGTTTTATAGTGACACTGAATTTAAAATGAAAATAAATTTCATTATTTATTCATAGGATTTGATTCACCCTGATTGTTACATTATTTTCAATGTTGACAGTTGTTGGTGAATAGTATGGAAAGCTAGAGGGCATTTATTTGACCATGAAATGCCATAAATAATAAACTGAGGTTGTCTTATCTTCAGTTGGGGCTTTTTCATCTTTAAAACAAGAAACTAAAGTAAAAAGAATTAAATGAATCTTTGAATTTTATACCTTCATGTGAACTTCATGTCTTGCTATGCTACATGTAGTGTACAAATATTAAATCTTACTAGACAAATATAGATAATCCCCATCAAGATGCAAAAATAACAAAAAGAAACTTGTTATCAAGATTTACCACTTGATTAAAAAAAAAAAAAGGCTCTTTTGTCTTTTTTTTTTTTTTTTTAGTGGTACGTAGACAAGAAGTTTGAGTAGTGAATGCAGAGAATTAATAAATATATGCAATAAAAATAAAAACCTTAAAAGTCAGGAAAAATAACAGTGTGTATATTAAATTCTACTGTTTAAACAAAAGGAAGAGTTGATTTCTGTCAGAATCCATTATAGATAAAATGTGACTTTAAACCACATTTTTATGATTTAAATGGGTAGGGAAACACTACATGTAAGCTCCAGAATATAACACTTGGACTCTGGTCAAGGAATAAGATGTTCAGCAATACAACCACACAGTACTATAGTTAAATAGAAGAGCTGCATCGATGATTGGTGGTTTTAAGGATGAATGAAAGTACAGGAAATTTTAAATTGTGTCTCAAAGCTGCTGCCTAGATGTGAACTACCCAGTTTATATCCGTCACGGGGAAAAACTGCTCATGTAATTTAAACGAAAGCACTTTTTTGAATTATTAATAGCACATACTTAACAGGTAATCAGTAAACTGTGCATTCAGGATCAACATAATATGGCAGATAAACCACAATGTTAGAGACCCACGAACCATTAATAAACACTTACAAATTTCTAAATGCCCTTCTTTAGCTAATCCCAGGTGGTACTGGTTACACACACATGTACCCATGCACACAAACACACGCACAGCCACATGTACCCTCTGATGGGCAGCCTGCATCACAAGCATCCCTCCTTGTTGGGCGATGTGGGTTCCCCGACTTGTAGACCCACAAGGAGCCATACACAGGACCCCAGCATCACACCCTGCACTGCCCCTCTGCCAGCCAGGTGTGTGTACCGTCCCAGCAGCCACCCTGGTGCTACAGAGTGATGGACAGCAGTGCCAAACCATATCCAGGCTAGGGCTTCTCCAGCTGGTATGGTTGGTCATCTTTAACATGGGCAGTTTTGGCCAAACACCCTCTCAGAGGGTTTTGTGTATTTGATCCAGACACACTGTGCTTGTATTCATAGCTTAACAGTGTGATTTTTGCCAGAGTTAGGTGATAAAAGCACCCCTGCAATGTCTTTCATATTTTACGGCATTCGTATTCTGAAAATGTTATCCTTTTGTGCTGTAATACAAACTACGTGACTGCAATAAGAGCCACCATCAGTGATCATCAATATTATGAAGTTACATTGGTAATAAATCATGAAACAGAAGTCTTACATGTTTTGTTTTACAAGTTAAATGTTCTAGTAAAGCTGTTAGGAAATGCCATAACTCCCAAATTCTCCATTTGGATGATATGCTCAGGCACATCCAATGGACAAATAACTCCTGGAGGAAAAATTCCCAATACTAATATCGTTCTATGTGGAGGCATGCTTGTGCTAGTTCTGTGTGCGTGACTCACTAGTGGAGGGCACATATCAAAATATTTCATGCTGTGGTTTGACCCTATCTTGTCGCAGTGTGACTCTGGCTTCAGATGAAGTTGCATAATTCATGGCCAGTTTCCGAAGTGAATGGTGGATTTAACATGCCTGGTAGCCTTCATCTCGCTGAAAGGTAAGTTCACCTTTGTGGACACCTGCAGGTAGGCTCCACCTACAGCTTCTCAAAACCATATCAGCAGAACACAGTTCAACTCCAAAATGCAGTTTTATTGAAATTGTTCTACAGGAACATTACAATTTTGCAGAAATTTTCCACAGGAAAGTGTCAAAATGAATCATTTCATCTTTCTTGTTTCATTCTGATAATGCCAAAACATTTCATTTCAAAAGTATCACCCTGTTTCATTTCATTTGACATTTAGATTATATGCTAATATTAATTTTAAGACAGTGTGTTTATACACTAATATATATATGCACATATTGCATATTATTAAATATGACTATCTGAATTGTTGACATTATAGCATTTTTATGTTATCAAAACAAAAAGTTGGGATGTTGTCAACTGAAATTTATGTGCTGGAAAGAAAAAGATTAAAAAAAAAAAAAGAAAAAATCATTAGTTCCAATTTGGAGTGTTAGAATTTCCTAAAAACTGTAAAATGGTATTTCTGGACAGTGGCACCAAGAAACCCCTTTCTTCATGCAGTGGATGCTGGAAAAATCCTTGCAGAGAGGTAAACAAGGAGGCAGATATATGTGAAAACATAGCACAAAGATATAACACTTTGGGTCGGTATGTCTCAGTTTAAAATAATCTGCCCGCAGTTACCAGTCACTTTTAAGTCATGGGGAAAAATCTCAAGGTTTCATCAAATCTCAGAGATTTGTAGATCCAGAGAAGGGGTGAATTCATGGACATCATGTTTGTTTACCTTTCTCATTAGCTTAGCTAATTAGGTTCAATGTTAATATACATTAAATCATCCATTTTCTTTTGAATGACTGGGAAGAACACTCAAGAGACCGGATTACAGTATGAAAGCCTTTATGCACAAAATGTCTGCAGTCACAACTACAGCAATTCAAGCTCACACATATCAGCCATCCAGGGAATAGCACAGTTGCCTGACAGGGATCGGGCAAGAGGATATATTAGGTAATAAAATTCCAGAGGCATATGCAGTCTTTGGCTCCTCTTCATCTGCCAACAAGAGTGGAAATGAGTACTGGTTCTACTATGATATATATCTGTCCACAGGTTTCATAAACAAACAGGCCAGTGAACAGCCACCACATCTGGAGGATTTCACCCACTATCTGTTTGGAGCCTGTTAGTCCCCAGAGACACACCACAGCCATTAAGATCATGATTAGGCTTTTTGTACTAAAGGTTTTACAGTTAATTAAATGATTTGGAAGCTGCCTAATTCATTGTTTAGGTATTTGCCAGAATGCTCTGATGTCTCAGACAAGACATGAGGCGTTTACACTCAAACCCAATGAAAGAGCTGAGGAAAGTTCACACCACCCTGGGTGTTACTTTCTTCAGTCTGACTATAGTCACAGAAGAAGAGTGACTTGCACACAGGTGTAAGCTGACACCATTCCCTACATAACTCCTGATAAGTTAAACTCTAGCTAATATTTTCAGAGACCATAACAAAACACTTCCCCTTAATTTCCATGGCTCCTAAACTATTGACTAATTCTTCAGGTACTGTGGCAACATTCAGCTACTTGCATTTCTTAAGCCCTGCATTCTAGTCGGGGATACAAATCAAATACATTAATTTTAAAGTTTGGTCAACCAACTTTGCTTATGTAATAACTAAAATGCATCTCCAAATAGCCACAAGGCTAACTCATGGAGCAGGTTAACCTCAGCAGCAATTCGTGTTTAATTTCTTTCCCTGCCACTCCTAACATTGTTATGAAAGCTATTAAATTAACAGATTCCTGTGACAATATTTCATTTCTCATTATAGCGAAAAGGCAAGCATCTAACACCGCAGAATTTTCATCAGCTAATGCCTTGTAGTAAATCCATTAGAAAGTCATTGGTATCTAATTGCCTAATCATAGCGAAGGCCTGAGACTGGCATGGCTGTAATGGGATTAAAGTAGATTGTAACGCACTGCCTACATTCTCTGATCCAGTCTGGAGACAGCAGCGACCTTGCAGGTCATTTCAGTTCATTTAACCCGACTCGGAAGAAAAGAAGAAAAAACTGCTTTGATTAAATACGTAAAAGAGCAGACACTAGTTTGTTTACACCCAAAAGAGATAAAGTGGACAGTGTGGCTGGAAAAATACACCATCAACTTGAAGGTAACTTGAAAGTAATATAACGTATCAGCCGTACCAGTTGGCAGGATTGAAGTTGGTTGCATATGAGGAATGGTAGCATGTGGTGTCATGAAACAGGCAAAATTCTAGGTGTGCAGAAGGTGCTGAGTTATCAAGCATGCACCCCTTCAGTCCAGAGTAATTTGGTCTCACGGTCTGCTTTTCCAAGGCCAGAAGCAGCCTTCTGTGCGATGAATGCCATCCTCTAAAGCTATGCAAACCGGCAACTTAAGGGAATAGAATTACAAACATCAATTCAGTGACTCTGTGAACTATTAGGCTTCCTTGCAGTGGGTGCCATGGAAAAACAGGAGCTGTTGCTCTCCTGAAACCATTTCAGGCACCTTGGAACACTGCTTTGAAATCTGTCATGCCAAACATGGAAGAGTGCTCTACCCTAGCCATCATTTTAACAAGGTAAATGATTTCTACAGACTTGCTGAAGATTCCCAGGAAATCAATTTGTCCCTTTCAATCATAAATCCCTTTTGTAATTTCTCTTGTAGCTACTGACATAAGGTAATTGCGTCATGGTCACCAAAAAGGGGGAGGGTACGTGTGAGCAAGGGATATGTGTACAGATGAAAAATCATGACTAATGTGAACATATTTAATTGCTGTAACTACAGACTCTTGGTTCAGCTTCCTAGTGTGGATATACCCAAACTGATCTGTCAATGAGGCATTATTATTTTAAGAATTGGGAACAGACCCAGTCTTAAAATAAAGCACTGTGGTATCACATGGTGATTATTCAAAATATTTCAATTCATCTAACTGTGACTGCAGTGTTTAGGATAATTACTGAAATATATTATGGTACTTTCAGAAGGGGAACAGACTACAAATCTGGCTTGCAGTCTGAGCAACATTATTTAGAATTTGCTTCTTATTCCTTTTGCATGCTAATGGCAGCTGTGCCTTGATCAGTGCTAGTTTGAAAGCCTGCAAAATAATATTTGTAAAAATACTATTCCACAGAATAGGGAAAAAATAAATTAAACACTGTCCTTCACCTACATAGACCATGCCCAGATCTTTTAGGTAAATGTCACCATTGTTTCCAGAACACGGCAGCAGCGACAGCAGTGGCAGCGGCGACTGAGGTGAGTGCGGGGCGAGGGCGAGATTGGGCTGTACCGGGCGGTTTCCGTGCTCTGGGCCCCCTGAGCAGCAGCCCCAAGTCCCGTCTGGACCCGGAAGTTCCCGGCAACGAATCAGGAGAGGAGGGGGCGTAGCACCACCCCCCATTGATCGGGTGATAAAAAGCCTCTGGGGGGGTCCCTGCCCACAGGGTAGAGGGTGAGTAAGCAGTGGCTGTGAGTAAGCAGTGATTGTGTGAGTCCCGGGGCGGGGAGGCCACAGCAGTTTGCAGCTCGTTGGGGAGGACGCTGACTCCCTCCCAGTGCACAAGGCGAGGAAGGCGCCAAGGAACTGTGAACCAGGGGTGTCACCAGGAGGTATTTCCCAGCTCAGTGTAAGAACAATGGTCTCCACCTGACGGAAGAAGACCAAAATGGATGTGGGAACCCAGACAGAGCTCTCACGGAAGGAGGTGATGGTGCAGGTCGCAGGCTGCAGGGAATGCTACAGTGTCTCTGTGGTGTCAGGGGGCTGTGTGCGCTGTGAGCAGGTAGATGATCTGCTCGGCCGAGTGGCACAGCTGCAAAGCCAGGTTGAAAGGCTTCAAGCCAAAGTAGAAAGGCTTAGGAGCATTCAGGAGGCTGAAATGGAGATAGACTGGTGGAGCCAGGCTCTGCCTTCCCTGCAACAAAAATGGGAGCACCTGCCAGAGAGCTCCCAGGATCAAGGGACCCCTGTACTCTGCCCCTCTCAGGTGGAAAACAATAACCTAAATGAAAGGAGTAAGTGGAGGCAAGTTTATGGCCGTGGCAAAAGGCAAGTGCCCTCCTTGCCTACCTTGCCTCCACAGGTGCCTCTGAGCAATAGATACGAAGCCCTAGTGGAATACAGCTGGTCCAATGGGGATGTGGTAGAGAGGCAACCTATATCAGAGGTCCCACCACAGTCAGAAAAACCTGACAGGCATATAACTACCTCCTCCACAAGGAAGAGAAGAGTTTTAGTGGTTGGAGACTCCTTCCTAAAGGGATCTGAGGGCCCAATATGCAGAGCTGACTCCCATCACAGGGAGGTCTGCAGCCTGCCTGGAGCCCGAATCAGGGATATCACCAGGAAACTCCCCAACCTGGTGAAGGCCACAGACTACTACCCCCTGCTGATCTTCCAGACATGTGGGGAAGAAGCTGCATCCCATAGTCTGAGGGGGATGAAGAAAGACTACAAGGCCCTAGGACGGTTGGTGAAAGAGTCTGGGGCACAAGTTGTTTTCTCCTCCTTCCTTCCATTTTCAGGTGATGACGTGGGATGGAATAGTAGGATTCTCTCTATTAATGCCTGGCTACGAGACTGGTGCTACAGGCAGGGCTTTGGGTTCTTTGATAATGGATGGTTTTATAAGACACCAGGCGTGACGGTAATGCATGGGAAAGGTCTATGTCGTAGGGGCAAAAGGGTTCTGGGACAGGAATTAGCAGGGCTCATTCGGAGAGCTTTAAACTAGATTCGAAGGGGGATGGGGTAGTAGCTGGGCTTGCACCACTGGGGCAACGCTCTAGTGTTGAGGTAGATCAGGAGGCCTCCCATCCCCCTGGGGTGAAATCGGTGTGCCCAGCTCGCTCCCTGAAATGCCTGTACACCAACGCACGCAGCATGGGGAATAAACAGGAGGAGTTAGAAATCCGTGTTCGGTCGGGGGACTATGATTTAGTGGCAATTACAGAGACTTGGTGGGACGCCTCGCATGACTGGAATGTGGTCATGGATGGCTATGTCCTGTTCAGGAAAGACAGGCCGCTAAGGAGAGGTGGTGGAGTTGCTCTTTATGTGAGTGAGCAGCTAGAATGTATTGAGTTCTGTCCAGGGGCGGACCACGAGCGAGTTGAGAGTTTGTGGGTGTGAATTAAGGGGCAGGCTGGCAGGGGTGATACTGTTGTGGGTGTCTATTACAGGCCACCGGATCAGGATGAGGAGGGTGATGAGGCCTTCTACAGGCAGCTGAGAGCAGTCTCGCAGTTACAGGGCCTGGTAGTCATGGGGGATTTCAACTACCCTGATATTTGCTGGGAGGCCTACTCAGCCAGCCATCCTCAGTCCAGGAGGTTCCTCCAGTGCATTGATGATAACTTTCTGATGCAAATGGTGGACGAGCCAACTAGGAGAGGAGCGTTGCTGGATCTTGTTCTCGCTAACAAGGAGGGTCTGGTTGAAGAGGTGAAGGTTGAGGGCAGCCTTGGTTGTAGTGACCATGAGATGGTAGAGTTCAGGATCTCATGTGGCAGGAACAGAATAGCTAGCAGAATCACAACCCTGGACTTCAGGAGGGCCAACTTTGGCCTTTTCAAGCAATTGCTAGGGGAAATCCCATGGGACAGGGTACTAGAAGGTAAGGGGGCCCAAGATAGTTGGTTAGCATTCAAGGACTGCTTCTTCCCAGCTCAAGATCAGAGCATCCCAACAGGTAGGAAGTCAAGGAAGGGTACCAGGAGACCTGCATGGTTTAACAGGGAACTGCTGGGCAAACTCAAGTGGGAGAAGAGAGTGTACAGATCATGGAAGGAGGGGCTGGCCACTTGGGAGGAATAGAAGTCTGTTGTCAGAGGATGTAGGGAGGCAACTAGGAAAGCTAAGGCCTCCTTGGAATTAAACCTTGCAAGAGAGGTCAAGGACAACAGAAAGGGCTTCTTCAAATACATTGCAGGTAAAACCAACACTAGAGGCAATGTAGGCCCACTGATGAATGAGTTGGGGGCCCTGGAGACAGAGGATAGAAAGAAGACGGAGTTACTGAATGCCTTCTTTGCCTCTGTCTATACTGCTGGAGGCTGTCCTGAGGAGCTCTGGACCCCTGAGGCCCCAGAAGAAGTCAGGATAGAGGAGGAATCTGTCTTCGTTGATGAGGGCTGGGTCAGGGACCAATTAAGCAACCTGGACGTCCATAAATCCATGGGCCCTGATGGGATGCACCCGCGGGTGCTGAGGGAGCTGACGGAAGTCATTGCTAGGCCACTCTCCATCATCTTTGCTAAGTCGTGGGCAACGGGAGAGGTGCCTGAGGACTGGAGGAAAGCGAATGTCACTCCAGTCTTCAAAAAGGGCAAGAAGGAGAACCCGGGTAACTATAGACCGGTCAGCCTCACCTCCATCCCCGGAAAGGTGATGGAACAACTTGTTCTTGGTGCTGTCTCTAGCCACATGAAGGATAGGGGGATCATTAGGGGCACTCAGCATGGCTTCACCAAGGGGAAGTCATGCTTAACCAACTTGATAGCCTTTTATGAGGATGTAACCCGGTGGATAGATGATGGTAAAGCTGTGGATGTGGTCTATCTCGATTTCAGTAAGGCGTTTGACACGGTCTCCCACAGCATCCTCGCAGCTAAACTGGGGAAGTGTGGTCCGGATGATTGGATAGTGAGGTGGATTGTGAACTGGCTGAAGGAAAGAAGCCAGAGAGTAGTGGTCAATGGGACAGAGTCCAGTTGGAGGCCTGTGTCTAGCGGAGTCCCTCAAGGGTCGGTACTGGGACCAGTACTATTCAATATATTCATTAATGACTTGGATGAGGGAATAGAGTGCGCTGTCAGCAAGTTCGCTGATGACACAAAACTGGGAGGAGTGGCTGACGCGCCGGAAGGCTGCGCAGCCATTCAGAGGGACCTGGACAGGCTGGAGAGTTGGGCGGGGAGAAACTTAATGAAATATAACAAGGGCAAGTGTAGAGTCCTGCATCTGGGCAAGAACAACCCCATGTATGAGTACAAGTTGGGGGCAGAGCTGTTGGAGAGCAGCGTAGGGAAAAGGGACCTGGGGGTCCTAGTGGACAACAGGATGACCATGAGCCAGCAGTGTGCCCTTGTGGCCAAGAAGGCCAATGGCATCCTGGGGTGGATTAGAAGGGATGTGGTTAGCAGGTCAAGAGAGGTTCTCCTCCCCCTCTACTCTGCCCTGGTGAGGCCGCATCTGGAATATTGTGTCCAGTTCTGGGCCCCTCAGTTCAAGAAGGACAGGGAACTGCTCGAGAGAGTCCAGCGCAGAGCCACGAAGATGATTAAGGGAGTGGAATATCTCCCTTATGAGGAGAGGCTGAGGGAGCTGGGTCTCTTTAGCTTGGAGAAGAGGAGACTGAGGGGTGACCTCATTAATGTTTATAAATATGGAAAGGGCAAGTGTCATGAGGATGGAGCCAGGCTCTTCTCAGTGACATCCCTTGACAGGACAAGGGGCAATGGGTGCAAGCTGGAACACAGGAGGTTCCACATAAATATGAGGAAAAACTTCTTTACAGTGAGGGTGACCGAACACTGGAACAGGCTGCCCAGAGAGGTGGTGGAGTCTCCTTCTCTGGAGACATTCAAAACCCGCCTGGACGCATTCCTGTGTGACATGATCTAGGCAATCCTGCTCCGGCAGGGGGATTGGACTAGATGATCTTTCGAGGTCCCTTCCAATCCCTAACATTCTGTGATTCTGTGATGTTGTACTGTTTCCAGCACTCAAAGAGCTGTGGTCAACAGCTGGAGACCAGTGATGAGTGGAGTTCCTCAAGGGTCAGTATTGGGACCGGTGCTGTTTAACATCTTTGTTGGCGACATGGACAGTGGGATTGAGTGTGCCCTCAGCAAGTTTGCCGACAGCCCCAAGCTATGTGGTGCGTTGACACACAGGAGGGAATGCTTGCCATCCAGAGGGACCTTAACAGGCTTCAGAGGTGGGCCCGTGTGAGCCACATGAAGTTTAACAAGGCCAAGTGCAAGGTCCTGCACATGGGTCGGGGCAATCCTGAGCACAAATAGAGGCTGGGTGGAGAATGGATTGAGAACAGCCCTGAGGAGATGGGTTTGGGGGTGATGGTTGATGAGAAACCCAACGTGACCTGGCAATGCGCACCTGCATTTCAAAAAACCAACTGTATCCTGGGTGGCATCAAAAGCAACGTGGCCAGCAGGTCAAGGGAGGTGATCTTCCTCCTCTACTCTTCTTTGGTGAGACCCCACCTGGAGTACTGTGTCCAGCTCTGGGGCGCCCAACATAAGAAGGACACGGACTGGTTGGAGCAAGTTCAGAGGAGGGCCACAAAGATGATGAGAGGGCTGGAGCACCTCTCCTATGAAGAGAGGCTGAGAGAGTTGGGGGGACCTTCTAGCCTCCTTACAGTATCTGAAGGGGGCCTACAGGAAAGCTGGAGAGGGACTTTTTACAAGGTCATGTAGTGATAGGATGAGGGGCAATGGTTTTAAACTGAAAGAGGGTAGATTTAGATTAGATATTAGGAAGAAATTCTTTCCTGTGAGGGTGGTGAGACATTGGAACAGGTTGTCCAGAAAAGTTGTGGATGCCCCCTCCCTGGCAGCGTTTAAGGCCAGGCTGAACGGGGCTTTGAGCAACCTGGTCCAGTGGAAGATATCCCTGCCCATGGCAGGGGGGTTGGAACTAGATGATATTTAGGGTCCCTTCCAACCCAAACCGTTCTATAATTCTATGATTCTATAATAATACCCAAACTGAATTCTTCACTGAGTATATTTTCCCCTTTTTCATATTGTACTCATCTTGGAAATCCAGAAAAACAAAAAATAGTTTGATCAGGTCATTTCAATTTGATGGAACACATCTCAAAATTTAAAAATTTTTTTTAAAATGTAAAAATTGACGTTGTCTGAATTTTTGGCAGGCCGTTTTACTTGTATCCATCAGATACTGCCTTTAGCTCTTCATTTAAAGATTCAGTGAAAGACTTGTGATCCTTCGCTGAAGGGCCCGAGTAGAAAGTACTTTTTTAAGAAGATCAAACACTGAATGTAATTTATCAGCACTGCTAGTCTATGATGAAAGGAGTAGAGGTACATTTTGGTTTAGAAACGAGGAACTGAAGGCAAACAGTGGGACAGGGAGTGAGACATACACGGAATCTTGGCTTTGACAGGCTGTCCCAAACTGGGCATGTCACTCCTGCAGCCACTGGGAGCTTGTGAGAGTCTGTCTGCAGCAGTAATTCCCTCCTCTAAAGGCTCTGTAACCTCTTGGACCTATTCTGATTCCATGTTGGTGTAAGTGACTTCAAGGATTTACTCCTCACGCAAGTGATGATAGTCAAAACAAAATTACGTCTAAATGAATAAGAACTTGGACAGGTTTCACCTGCTGGAAATCTGCTTCTGTAGTTTTAAATTATTTCTTTGTTTACTTCAACAACTTGATAATCTAAAACAGGCGCTCTGGAAAGAAACATGAAAGATTTAACTGTATATTTATCTCTTCATCTCCAGTCTTCAAAAGCTTGAAACTGGAAATATGTGTGCAAGACTCAGTACACTTCTTCAGAATAATTGGTTGTGCTAGATCTAAAGAGTCCAGGTGTCACACAGTGTAATTTGTGTCTGTGGGTGATATTATTGACTATGCTTACGCTCTACATACAAACTGAAGTGCTGTCTAATGCTGTTAGCATGACATGTCTCTTCATAAATGACCTCATTATTTCTTTTCTGTGTTTAAATATACAGAAGCAATATACTTAAGCGTACTTGTCCAGTAATAGAGATGATTCCCATGTGATTGAAGGAATAGACTCTTTTCCACAATTTATATTATTTTATTTAATAAAAAATAATAAGAAAAAGATTTGCTAGGAATTCAGTTATTTTTAGGTTGTAACATATATTAAGATGTTAAACAACAGTGATAAAGCTGTCTCTGTAACTTTTCTACCTTTCAGAATTAAACATCTCAAACACCTTTAAACCTTCCTCTCTATAATAACAATTAGACAATCTGGCAGTGCTGCTGTATTGTTAAGAGATACAGCTCTCTACGCTGGAAAAGATGTACCTCAAAGTTAATTTTAGTAGACATCAAAATATATTATGAGTTCTTCATATCTCAAAGGTATCAATAAAATAAAAGTGATCCTCCGGCCCAACACCTCACTAGCAGACACCTCCTCACCAAGCAGAGATTAGTGCTATCCAGTGTAGGAAAGGGTAAAACAGGACAGCTGGGCTTGGCTTTTCTCCCAGTGACGGGACAACATAGAAACATCATTAGCAATTTTTTGTCTCAAAGTCATTGGTGTCACAAAATAATAATAATAATAATAATAATAATAATAATTAAAATCCTATTGGCAAGCAAATAATCGGACTGATTTCAGCCTTGGGAAAGAGTCTGGAGATGTTGTTTCAGAAAGCTGGAGTTAGCAGAGAAAAATACAGGCTGGTAGCACAGCTGAAGATAAATATATGCATTTTATTCAATCGAGAAGAGAAGAGAGGAGAGGAGAGGAGACGGATCTAGCCGTTACTTATGTCCATGCTTTTCAAGTAAATTGACTCCGAAACATGACTGCAGGATGAACCCACTGAAAATTCATCATTATCCCTTGCTATCCTTTTAACACAATGAAATAGTTCCTTAGCAAGGATTGTATGATGAAAATAGATATCTTTGATGCAATTATGTTTATTATGTTTATTTATAAAAGATGTGTAATTACTTCTGAATACAGGAGGAATCTTACATAAAAGCACCCCCCCTACTTTGAAAGCCCTTTCATCCTGAAACATCAGTTTCTTACTCTTGATCTCAGCACAGCAACTTCTGATTTCCTGTGCAACACCTGGCTCTCTGCTTTCACAGTTTCTGTGTGCTCCTTCTTACTCGCTGTTTTGGAAATTGCACTGAGCAAAAACACTCCATCCAGGCTGTTCAAATTTCGGAGTGGGTTCACAAATTCCCTTGTTATGGTTTGTGACATGCGCCTGCATTTTCATAGAATCATAGAATAGTTTGGTTTGGAAGGGACCTCTAAAGGTCGTCTAGTCCAACCCCCCTGCAGTGAGCAGGGACATCTTCAAGCAGATCATATTGCTCAGAGCCCCGTCACACATGGCCTTGAACACGTCTGGTGATGGGACATTGACAACTTCTCTGGGCAACCTGTTCCAGTGTTTCACCATCCTCATCATAGAAAATTTCTTCCCTATGTCCAAACTAGATCTACCCTCTTCTAGTTTAAAACCATTACCCCCTGTCCTATCGCAACAGGCCCTAATAAAAAGTCTATCCTCATCTTTCTTATAAGCCCCCTTTATGTATTGAGAGGTCACAATAAGGTGTCCCTGGAGCCTTCTCTTCTCCAGGCTGAACAACTCCAACTCTCTCAGCCTCTCTTCATAGGAGAGGTGCTCCATCCCTCTGATCCTCTTTGTGGCCCTCCTCTGGACCCACTCCAACAGGTCTATGTATTTCTTGTGCTGAGGACTACAGAGATGGATGCAGTACTCCAGGTGGGGTCTCACCAGAGCAGAGTAGAGAGGGAGAATCACCTCCCTCGACCTGCTGGCCATGCTTCTTTTGATGCAGCCCAAGTGTACGGCTGGCTTTCTGGGCTGCAAGCGCATATTGCCAGCTCACATCCAGCTTTTCATCCACCAGTACCCCCAAGTCCTTCTCCTCAGGGCTGTTCTCAATCCCTTCATCCCTCAGACTGTAATGATACCAGGGATTGCCTCCACTCAGGTGCAAGACCTTGCACTTGGCCTTGTTGAACCTCATGAGGTTAACGTGGGCCCTCCGCTCAAGCCTGTCAAGGTCCCTCTAGATGGCATCCCGTCCCTCAGGTGTGTCAATCACACCACACAGCTTGGTGTCATCAGCAGCCTTGCTGAGGGTGCACTCAATCCCACTGTCTATGTCACTGATTAAGATATTAAACAGTGCTGGTCTCAGCACCAACCCCTGAAGGACACCACTTGTCACTGATCTCCATCTGGACATTGAGCCATTGACTACAACCCTCTGGATGTGACCATCCAACCAATTCCTCATCCACCAAACAGTCCACCCATCAAATCCATCTCTCTCCAATTTAGCGAGGAAGGTGTTAGTCTCTTCTCCCACATCACAAATGATGGGATGAGAGGAAACGGCCTCAAGTTGTTCCAGGCGAGGTTTAGATTGGATATCAGGAAAAATGTAGTCACCAAAAGGGTTATCAAGCATTGGAACAGGCTTCCCGGGGAAGTGGTGGAGTCACCATCCCTGGAGGTATTTAAAAGACATGTAGATGTGGTGCTTAGGGACATGGTTTAGTGGTGGATTTGGCAGTGCTAAATTAACAGTTGGACTTGATGATCTTAAAGGTCATAGAATCACAGAATCACAGAATCAGTCAGGTTGGAAGAGACCTCTGGGATCATCGAGTCCAACCATTGCCCTAACACCACCCTGTCAACTAGACCATGGCACTAAGTGCCATGTCCAGTCTTTTCTTAAACATATCCAGAGATAGTGACTCCACCACCTCCCTGGGCAGCCCGTTCCAATGTCTAATGACCCTTTCTGAGAAGAAATTCTTCCTATTGTCCAACCTGAACCTCCCCTAGCGAAGCTTGAGGTTATGTCCTCTTGTCCTATTGCTAGTTGCCTGGGAGAAGAGGCCGACTCCCACTCCGCTACAACCTCCCTTCAGGTAGTTGTAGACTGCAATAAGGTCACCTCTGAGCCTCCTCTTCTCCAGGCTAAACAACCCCAGCTCCCTCAGCCGTTCCTTATAGGTCATACCCTCCAGACCCTTCACCAGCTTGGTCGCCCTCCTCTGGACTCGCTCCAACACCTCAACATCTTTCTTGAAGTGCAGGGCCCAGAACTGGACACAGTATTCAAGGTCCTTTCCAACCAAAACGATTCTATGATTCTGTGATTCTACATTGTGCGGGACTGTGTCAAAGGCCTTACAGAAGTCCAGATAGAAGACAACCATAGCTCTTCCCTTGTCCACTGTTGTAGTCACGCCATCATAGAAGGCCACTAGATTGGTCAGGCAGGAGTTGCCCTTGATGAAGACATGCTGTCTGTCTCAAATTACCTCCCTGTCCTCCATGTGCCTTAGCATAGCTTCTAGGAGGTTCCATGATCTTCCTAGGCACAGAGGTGAGGCTGACAGATTGTTAGTTCCCAAGGTCCTCCTTTCTACCCTTGTTAAAAATGGGTGCAATGTTGCCCTTTTTCCAGTCACCAGGGGCTTCACCTGACTGCCATTACTTTTAAAATATCACGGAGAGTGATACAACAGCCAATTCCTTCAGGACTCTGGGATGCATCTTGTCAGGTCCCATAGACTTATGTATATTCAGGTTCCTCAGGTGGTCACAAACCTGATCTTCTTCTACGGTGGGAGTGACTTTGCTTCCTCAGTCCCTGTCTTGCTGTCCATCCACTCAACAGGCATGGGAAGAGACATTGCCAGCGAAGACTGAGGCAAAAAAATGTTGAGTACCTCAGCCTTCTCCTCATCAGTTAACAGTTTCTCAGCTGTGCTCACCTGATTGGGGGTGCACTTTCTTCGACCTTCCTTTTCTGGCTGATGTAGCTGTAGAAGCCCTTCTTATTATTCTTTGCATCCCTTGCCAAGTTCAGCTCCATCCCCACCTTGGTGTTCCTGATCCCATCCCTACACAACCGGGCAGTGTTCCTATACTCCTCCCAGGATACCTGTCCCTGCTTCCACTGCATGTGCATTTCCTTCTTGCCCTTTTGTTTGACCAGCCGGTCTCAAATTATCTATGCTGGTCTCTTGCCTTCCTTGCCTGATTTCTTACATCTGGGGATTGAGAGCTCTTGTGCTTTATGGTATATGTCCTTAAGGATCTGCCAGCTCTGTTCTACTCCCTTGTCCCTGAGGGCAGTTTCCCAGGGAGTCCTATTGACTGATTTCTTGAACAGTTGTAAGTTTACCTTCCTAAAATTCAGGGTTCTGACTTTAGTCTTTCCCTGACCTGTTTCCCTCAGGACTGAGAACTTCACCAGTGCATAACCACCACAGGCCAGGCTGCCTCCAATCCTGACGTCACCAATTAGCTCACTTGCGTTGGCAACTAGCAGGTCCAGTAACACATCCCCTCTGGTAGGGCTATTACCTGGCTACATTTTGCACCGACTTTAACATCAACAGTGGCTGTGACTGTATCCACCAATGTGTTATAATCTCCACAAAAGCACTACTTTCTCCTAGCCACTTTTTCCAAAATCCTGACTGAAAAGACATGCTTTGCAGCATTCTGGGGAGGTCAGCAACTTCATTCACAATCACCATGGAGTGGAGGTAAAAATTAAGAGTCTCTGATGCCTTACTGAGAGTGCTTATTGTTAGCATTGTCATTAGTGCACGGAGTTGCAGGGGAAATCATATCCTTCTGTGTGAAGTTATAGCTGACAAAGAGCCCTCAGCCTCCCCATAATCTCTTTACTATATCACTGTGCTATTCATTCAAGAGTTCACAACTAGCCTCTGCCTAATATCAGTCAGGAAATAACCAAAGAAGGCAAGAAGAAATCACAGCACCATATTCCTAAAATTTTAAAGGTTAAGCACCATTATGTGACAAAGAGAAAGAACACGAAGCCAGTATACCGGAATTGTGCTCTCCAGCTGGTGGACTACTATATTTTTCACCAGTTGGACTTTTGAAAGGTCATCCAGCAGAATACCAGATAGAAATACAACAAAATAGGAAAGTGGGGAATTTACGGAGAGCAACCATGAGAATAGATGTTGCAAAGGTAAAGATTAAGTGTGTGTCATTTAGACAGAATATTCCAACTGGCCTTTGGGAGGTTCTTCCATGTCAAGTCTGTATTGGAGCTTTTAGTGATGATAACTCTTCAATATAACAAGAGATAAATTAAAAAATACTATGGGAAATAGCTTTTAAAGAAGAGAGGGAAAGGATTTTGTTTCCTTCGGGTACTATGGTAAATAAATGTTGCACAAAGATTTCTCTCACTGGCATTACCTACTACTTTTTTTTTTTTTTTTGGTGTGTGGGCTTTACTTTACAGTCTGTTCTCTGATGTATTTCTCTGCCAACCCCCACAAACATTTGTCCAAGCACAACTGAGGGACAACACAAGGGCAAGAGACTCCAGTTGAAGAGAGAAAGCAGGACTGATTAAGCTGGTACTGCTACTAAGGGAAACGTCCAAGTCCCCATGCAGGCTGCTAGTAGATAACTAAAGCACTAGATTTCTTGGAGAAGGCTGAAACAGAGATCTATTTACTCGTTTTTATCTTTAGTGTATATTTAAAACAAGAAGAGCAAAACAAGTGGCAGAATGATCCAGCTAAGGATGGTAATGGTATGGATGGTAACCAACATCGTTGGTAATGGGACTGCTGAATCTTTCTTAGCAAGGAATTTATTTTGCACAAGCAAAGAATCAAGAGAAATTTCTCCAATGCATAGTTGCAGGGAGCTAATGTTGGTCCAAAAAGCAATCAGCTGGCAGTTTGTTAGTCACTGTCCAGTGCCTGAAGTCAAGCTAACCTAGACATGTTATGCCTCAATGCTTTCATTTAACACCAGTTTCTCAGAAGTGAAATTTATCTAAAGGCAGACACAAAAGTTTTACATATAAAGCGATTCATCAGCATATGTGAGGCTTAAATTGCATAAAATCCCAGGAAAAGGACTATAAACTATGAGGTGGATTCAAAGTGATGTTATTTGGTTTTTTTTTTGTTTTGTGTTGAATAGCTAGACAGCAGTTAAAATACAGAACAGAATTCAAGATTCACTTGTAGTCACACTTCATGTTAAGCAGCTGTAAAAATAGAGTTAACTGGCTAAGAGTAATAGATAATTCAGTAAATGGCTTAACAAATAACAGATTTTATAGATTGTTTATAATTACCATGACCTCTTTGATATTCTTAATGAAACTCTGAAATGTGTTATTCATGTCTGGAAGTGTCACGGTTTAAAGCTGGGCCGGCTATTAAACCTGCGGCAAATGCTCTCTGTTATCCCCCCCCCTCCTCCCAGAGGGAAAGGGAAAGGGAAAAGGGAGAGAGACTTCCGTGTTGGAAAGTTAAAACAGTTTTAATAAACTATAATAATGAAAAAGAGTATAATAATAATAATAGAAATAATCGAATATATACAAATATATATACAAAACCAAGATTGAGCTCCCCTGAAGTCAGCCACATCATCACCGGCACTGCAGGGCAGGCTCCGGGAAGGCCCAGGCTGGGCCTAGCGACAGTCGAGAGCTGGATTCAGGGATGCACGGATCGGGATCGGGGGCAGCAGGAAAACAGACAGAGTCCTCCTTGGACACCGGCCATAGCAGAAAGAGAGCGAGACCCTCGTGATCCCCCCGCTTCATACTGAGAATGACGTGTATGGGATGGAATACCCTCGTTGGTCAATTTTGGGTCACCTGCCCTGTCCGCTCCCCTCTGCAGCTGCGACCCCCCTTCGGCTCTTCACTCGTAAGCAGTGAGGAATTCAGCAGTGACTTTGGTTTCTCTCAAGAACAAGTACAGCAAGAGCCTTTCTGCACAACATCCCTACCGGTGCCTCAGTGATAACTACAAACTTCGAGTGATATGAGTCCTGGAAGCAGACACTGCCTGCAAAAACATGCAGTTAGTTTCAGAAAGTGCAGTTACTTAGAGGAGACTTAGCTGAAAGTAAAAATCACTGAAAGGAAAATCGGCCTGGGTTATTAACTTTGGAACCTTAACAGAACTGGTGATCTTTCTTGCTAAACCTAAATAGCAATATTTTAAATGAGTTTAGAATTAACAAAGTATTGTCATTGTCAAGTAAACTGCAATTAAACATCTCCAAGACAAGCTTGTCAATGGTCTTTGCTATGAAATGAGGGGGAAATTGTAAATATATTCTTAAAAGCCTATTCTTTCAGCAGTTTTTCCCCATCAGAAGACTCAGAAGCAAAACAATTCCTCCCACTCACCCTCCACCCTCCCTGCTTCTCAAAAAAAAAAAAAGAAATCATGGGAAAAACAACCCTTTTTATATCTCTTGAAAGAGAAAAAGATCTAAAAAAAGTTAATAGCTGAGAAGATAGTTGGAAATTATTCAAGTTAGGTTTTTTAAGCAAACAATTATTATTTTCTAACTGAATAGATTCATTTGCATGTGGCGGGGGGGGGTGGGGGGAAGACAAAAAATACTTAAATTCCTATTCTTAATGCCAGCAGTCTTTCACAGTAATGCTCTTTGGTCTTGAGAGTTTCTACCTCTTTTAAAACATTTTTTTTCCATGTTTCCTGAAACCATCTATCCCTCCTGGCCTCATATTTACAGAACTGCACTGAAACAATGCAGTTTATCATACTGAGAACGGGGTGGGATGTAATTTCTATTTCTTGGATGTGTTTTCAAATAAAAAACAGTAAGGACAGATTTGCCCAAAGAAAATTTTCACTAGGTTATACATTCAGAGGTCTGGTGGAACATAAAATTAACAGAGAAGACTCAATGAGAAGACATTTAATAACAATAATAATAAAGAAATACTGAATTTTTATAGTTTTGACTGAAAAAAGACAGTACATTCATCTGAATAAAAGACCAATAATTAAGGGCTGTGAGAAACATGGAGAGTACCATGTGAAGCTCTTTCATAAATGTACATGCCAGTGAAACTAGGAATGTTACTGAAATGAGTATATTGAATCTGCATCTACAGTGATTGTGACATTGTTACCTATGGTTCTCCTATGTCAGAAATTATGAACAAAAGGTGCTAAAAAGGAAAAAAAATCCCTTTTAACACTGAGAAATCCTTATTCTGACTTTAGAGGGAAAGGAAGACAGGGAATATATCGTCACAAAAACAGCAAATGCTAAGGCTGAATGAAAATTTCCCACAGCCTGTTATAGCTTCGTTAATTTCTTGTTCACTTCCATAGTTATGTTTCAAATAACCTGAATGCACATTTTCTTCAACCAGTGTCTGGATTCAGATTGTAAATAAATTTAAATGTATGGACATGTTTTTCTGGAAAATTGTTGTTCTATAGTTATGAATATGTTACAGGATTCCGTAGTTCTCTGTAGCCTTGGAATTATTTTAGGATCATTTGTAAATGAATAGGCACTTATCAATAGATACTCCAAAAGCCTGTCCACGCAGCAGCTGCCTCACCTTCCCAGGTGCCCTTACACAACAGATATGAGGCCCTGGAATTGGTTGGGCAGACAACTGATGATGTGGATGTAGGTCCTTCTGGGGTGGAGGGGTCATCTAGGCAGCCTACCCTAAGAAAAAAAGAAGGGTACTTGTCATAGGTGACTTCCTTCTGAGGGGAACAGAGGGCCCCATATGCCAAACAGACCCAACCCACAGGGAAGTCTACTGCCTCCCTGGGGCCCGAGTAAGAGATGTCACCAGAAAACTCCCTAGTCTGGTGAAGTCCTCAGACTATTACCTGCTATTGGTTCTCCATGTCGGCAGTGAGAAGGTAACAAAGAGAAGTCCAAAGACAATCAAAAGAGACTTCAGAGCTTTGGGGTAGGTGATTGAAGGATCGGGTGCTCAGGTAGCGTTTTCTTCGATCCTTCCAGTAGGAGAGAAGAATATTGAATGGATTAGGCAGACCCAGCTTATCAACACATGACTCCGAGGTTGGTGTCATCGGGGGAACTTTGGGTTTTTCAATCATGGGATGGTCTATTCATCGCCAGGTCTACAGACTTTCGAAGGGATGCACCTTTCCCAGAAAGGGAAACAGGTATTTGCTCAGGAGCTAGCAGGGATGATTAACAGGGCTTTAAACTAGATTGAAAGGGGGAAAGGAGCAATGCCAGGCCAGTCAGTGACGAGACACGGGATGGCACGAGACAGTTCAAAGAGCTGAGTGTTAGTGAAAATCTTCAAACTGCTCCATGAGGTGAAGGGCATAATGAACCGCATTTGAAGTGTTTCTACACAAATGCACACAGTATGAGGAACAAGCAAGGGGAGCTAGAAGCATTGGCCCAGTCCCAGGGATACGATATTATTAGCATAAGCGAAACCTGGTGGGACAAGTCCTGTGACTGGTGTGCCATAATGGATGGTTACAGGCTCTTCAGGAGTGATAGGAAGGGCAGGCAAGGCAGGGGGGTGGCACTGTATGTAGTGGAGGGGCTGGAATGTATGGAGCTTATAGTCGGCAATGGCACAGTTGAGAGCCTCTGGATAAGGATTAAAAGACAGACAAATAATGCAGATGTTGTTGTGGGAGTCTACTATAGGCCACCCAGCCAGGATGATGACACAGAAGAGTTATTCTTTAAGGGACTAAGGATGCATCTAAGTCATCTGCCCTTGTCCTTATGGGGGACTTCAACTTGCCAGACGTTAATTGGGAATACCACACAGCTGGTACAAACAGGTCCAGAAGATTCCTAACCATCTGGATGATAACTTCTTGGATCAGGTGCTAAGGGAACTGACCAGGAAAGGGGCCTTCCTCGATCTGTTACTTGTTAACAGAGAGGGTCTTGTGGGTGAAGTGGCGATTGGTGGCTGCCTTGGCCATAGTGACAAAGAAGCCGTCAGTTTAAAATTTATGGTAACAGAAGGAAGACTGCTAGCAAGATGTCTACTTGGCATATGAGGAGAGCAGACTTCAGGCTGCTCAGGGAACTACTTAATAAGGTTCCCTGGGAAAAAGCTTTTGAAGGTGCCAGGGTCCATCAGTGCTGGTCACTTTTTAAGTACCACCTCCTAAGAGCACAGGAACAAGCAATTCCAAATTGTCAAAAGCAGACGAGGGAGAAGGCTGGCCTGGCTGAGCAGGGATCTTCTTCTTGAACTAAGGCAAACAAAAGTAAGTGTATAACTGCTGGAAGCAGGGTCAGGTGATATGGGAAGATTACAGACATGCTGTTTGCCACTGTAGTGAGGAAATTTGTGTGGCCAAAGCTCAATTAGAGTTGAAGCTGACCAGTACTGTGAAGGACAATGAAAAGGGCTTTTTAAAATATATTGGTAGCAAAATGCAGGCTAGAAATAACACTGACCCGTTACTCGACAAGCATGGTCACCTCACATACAGAGACACAGATAAAGCAGAGAAGTTTAGTGTTTTCTTCGCCTCGGTTTTCAACACCGATGATGGGCGCTGGGACCCCCAGAGCCCTGTGCCTGAGATCCATGACTGTGAGAATGATACACTCCCAACCAACCCCAAACTTGTGCGGGATTTGCTGCTTCAACTGGATCTCTACAAGTCAATGAGGCCTGACGGGATTCATCCAAGGGTACTTAAAGAGCTGGCTGATATCATAGCGAGACCTCTCTCAATGATTTTTCAATGCTCTTGGGAATCTGGAGAGGTCCCAGTCGACTGGAAGTTGGCAAACGTTGTCCCAATTTTCAAGAAGGGTAACAGGGATGACCCCGGTAACTACAGGCCTGTTAGTCTCACCTCGGTACCTGGCAAAATTACGGAGAAAATTATTCTGGGAGTTATTGAAACACACCTAAAAGACAATGCAGTCATTGGTTCCAGCAAGCATGGGTTCATGAGGGGAAAGCCCTGTTTGACAAACTTGATTTCTTTCTATGACAAGGTTACCCACGTAGTTGACCAAGGGAAGCCAGTCAATGTAATAATCTTTTTGGGTTTCAGTAAAGCTTTTCATACTGTCTCTCACAGTATCCTTCTGGGGAAAATGTCCAGCATATGGCTGGATAAACACATAATGCAATGGTTGAACACTTGGCTGACGGGTAGGGCTCAACGAGTTATAGTAAATCGGGTTACATCGGGCTGGCGACCGGTCACTAGTGGGGCTCCTGAGGGATCCATCTTGGGGCCAGTGCTCTTCAATATCTTCATTAATGATTCGGACGCGGGACTTGAAGGACTACTATCCAAGTTTGCCGATGACACTAAATTGGGAGGAGATGTTGACACTCTCAAGGGCAGAGAGGCCCTGCAGAGAGACCTAGATAAATCAGAAAGGTGGGCGATCACCAACCGCATGAAGTTTGACAAGGGAAAGTGCCAGATTTTGCACCTGGGACATGGCAACCCTAGATGTACATACTGACTGGGGAATGAGAGGCTGGAGAGCAGCCCTGCAGAAAGGGATCTGGGGTTCTGGTCAACAGCAAGTAGAACATGAGCCAACAGTGTGCCCTGGCAGCCAAGAGGGCCAACCGTGTCCTGGGGTGCATCAAGCACAGTATTGCTAGCCGGTCAAGGGAGGTGATTGTCCCGCTCTACTTTGCACTGGTGCGGCCTCACCTTGAATACTGTGTGCAGTTTTGGGCGCCACAGTATAAAAAGGATATGAAGATACTGGAGGGTGTCCAGAAGAGAGCCACAAAGATGGTGAAGGGTTTAGAGGGGAAACCGTATGAGGAGCGTCTGAAGTCACTAGGTCTGTTCAGCTTGGAGAAGAGAAGACTGAGGGGAGACGTTATTGTGATCTACAACTTCCTCACAAGGCGAAGTGGAGGAGCAGGCATTCACTTCTTCACCCTGGCGACCAGTGATGAAACTCAAGGGAATGGCAGGAAGATATGCCAGGGGAAGTTTAAGTTGAATATTAGGGCCAGCAGTGTGCCCAGGTGGCCAAGAAGGCCAATGGCATCCTGGCCTCTATTAAGAATAGTGTAGTCAGCCGGTCTAGGGGATTGATCGTCCCTCTCTACTCTGCACTGGTGAGGCTGCACCTTGAATACTGTGTCCAGTTCTGGGCCCCGCACTTCAAGAAAGATGTTGAGGTGTTGGAGCGAGTCCAGAGGAGGGCGACCAAGCTGGTAAAGGGTCTGGAGGGTCTGACCTACGAGGAACGGCTGAGGGAGCTGGGGTTGTTTAGCCTGGAGAAGAGGAAGCTCAGAGGTGACCTTATTGCAGTCTATAACTACCTGGAGGGAGGTTATAGTAGAGTGGGAGTCGGCCTCTTCTCCCAGGCAACTAGCAATAGGACAAGAGGACATAGCCTCAGGCTTTGCCAGGGGAGGTTCAGGTTGGACAATAGGAAAAATTTCTTCTCAGAAAGGGTCATTAGACATTGGAATGGGCTGCCCAGGGAGGTGGTGGAGTCACCATCTCTGGATGTGTTTAAGAAAAGCCTGGACATGGCACTTAGTGCCATGGTCTAGTTGACATGGTGGTGTCAGGACAATGGTTGGACTCGATGATCCCAGAGGTCTCTTCCAACCTGATTGATTCTGTGATTCTGTGAAAAGGTTCTTCACCCAGAGGGTGGTGGAGCACTGGAACCAGCTCCCCAGGGAAGCAGTCATGGCACCAAGCCTGATAGCATTCAAGAAGCATTTGGACCATGCCCTCAGACACATGGTGTGAATTCTGGGGTTGTCCTATGCTGGGACAGGAGCTGGACTTGATGATCCTTGTGGGTCCCTTCCAACTCAGGACATTCTATGATTCTATGATTCTACAGCTGAATATGAGCTGTTTCCTGGATTTTTCTCTACAATAATACACTGTTTAACTGAAAACTGCTAGTAGTAGAGACATCAAGTATGAATGTGGTCCAGGGAAGTGTGTTTATAGAGTGCACTCTGCTAGTGACGTTGTCACTTTTCAGTGCCAGTGTAGAACTAGAACGTTATAAAATTCGAATTTTTTCTGCTCAGACACTATCCCATAAGTGGCAATCACACGTATTTTTTTCTCTATCTACAAAAGGCAATATTCATAGATTTATACCACTCAGACAAAACATACAAGCGCACTAGTCAGAAGTAGATATTAAAGAATGAAGTTGTTTATTAAAAAATGCTGAGGTCCCTTCAGCAAAGTGAAAGATGCCTCTTTCAAAAGATTAGGAGACTAGGGACTTGAGGAGGAACACAAAGCCAAAAAGACCAAAAAAGCCTCTCTTTGAACAGGGCATTTGCGTGCTAATATACAGAAGGAAATTGCCGAAGCGTAAAATATAACCCCTGCACCAGTAGCTGCTCCTCACATCTAGCATCTCATGAGTTCACAGGCTTTATCCTGCTCACATTATTCGGCTCAATCATTTTTTTTTCCTTTGGGTTCAGTTTGCCTGTTTTATTATTTTTTTTAAGCTTTTGTCTGCAAGTCTAGTGTCACTACATGAAGTCAGAGAGCAGCAATTTTCAAACTCAACAGTAATCCTTTCTCTCCTGAGGATTCAAAATTTCTACTAATGGAAGTAGAATAATTTCTGAGGGAATATTTTGAACTGTTTAACAAGAGCTAAAGATGAGCTGATATTCATTAAATTCCAGATTTTTCATTTGAAAGTAAAGAGTACAAATCACTTAGAGAGGACAGATGTGAGAAAAGTGCTAGACAAGAAGATTCTTAAACTCAGAAAATTATTTCTAAATGACTATACATATTATTTAAAAAGAAAGCAGAACCACCTCTCTTAAAGCACACTCAAAAGGAATATACTAGCTAATACATTTTAAACAAAATATTATTTATTTGCCTTGATATAGGTTAGATGAGTCAAATATAAATATTATAAAGCATATGGATTTTAATATTCAGCAAAACAGAAAATCCAATACCTCTTAGAGAATCCAGGAATGTAAATGCCCAGATAAATGCATAAAAGACAAAAGGTCTTTTGTCTTTTGATTCCATAGTCTAGAGAATTTGGTGAAGGTACAAGATGCATATCTAAGTGGATGGCTCTTTACACAGAATAAAAGAAAACTAGAGAAAGGGAAAGCAAGAATTCATATGGAGTGTTTTTTATAAAACACAGATCTCTCTAAATAAAATTTGTGAAGACAAATGAGATCGTAATGTTTTGTTTCAGCAATGACAGTCAATGCATTTAAGACTGATAGATGCATTTTTGGTGGTGTTTTTGATCATACCAGTCTGTTTAAATGGCTTTTGTTAGTGAGATCTGTTTATTTGTTCATTAAAAAAAGGTCATTTTACTAGGGTCTGGTGATACAAAGGACTCATCAGTCTGCACTTGCTACCTACAGAATGATGGAAGTGCTCTGCCCCTATATATAAGCTTTTACTCTGTCACACAATCAAATTTCTGTTTCTTATGATTGATTTTTAGATTCAAAATATGAGGAGTTTTTGTAAAAGAAAAAGCTGAGTAGGAAATGCATTAAAACTGAATGAGATGCAGAGACCTATGTGAATATGAAAAAAAAGATAATGATCTTCGTAGACTTTCAGCTTTTTATCCAGCAGATCTGAATTCAGAATAGTTCAATGAAGCACCAAAAATAAATGGTTGTTTACTGAGCTACATAATACAAGTCTATGTGTCTCATCAATGTTGTGTGATATTTTTATTACCTAATTCACCAACTTAATTTGCAGAGTTCTTGGTTGTCTCAACAATGTCATGTCCATTTCATACTGTGAGGTTTGCTTGGAGATGTTCAGCAGTTCTCAGCTGTTGTGTCCTCACAGCAGAAGTGCTACTTTAATACTCCTGGAGGAAATTTAGCCCTAAAAGTACAACCTAAGTAACAGCAGTCCTGTCTCTTCTCCTTTTTACCCCCTTCCTTCTTCCCTAGTGCTTATTAGAGTTTGTGTGTTACTCCACAGATATAACTCATACTGTCCTTTTGATAGTGACTCTTATTTCCAGTTCAAATGGTGATGCTTGAACATCAACTGCAATCTCTCTTCTCAGGTCTATGAAAAATTTATCAATCATTCAACAAATTGTAGCCTATACTGAGGCAACTTTTACCAACAACACATAGAAAGCAATATGGTTTCTCTCCTGTACAAACACTTTTTCCATCTTGTCTTGAATACTTCTTAAATAATTTAAAAAAAAAAAAAATTCTCTAGATCATTTTGACATCTCATGAACTACAACAGGAAAAATATTGAATATGCTTTCTAAATTACTTCAGTAGCAAAATTTTCAGTGCCTTTCTTGAGACATCATTGCATGAATGCTGTACACCAAATCAAATAGAAAACAGATCAGTACTTGGATTTCTCACACTTCTGGTGTTGGACTGGCATGTGTGTTTTCATACTTCACCTTAGCTATATGCTCAGATCTCAAAAGACCCAAAGAATGATTATTCCTTTAAGGTCATCAAAATATGGCTACTTCTGACTTTCCACATATTTGAGAATATCCATTTATCTTGTTGCTCCTTTTCCTGTGACAGTTAAGTTGCCAAGCTCAACAAGTCTGATAAATGTTCTGAGGTGGTGTTGCTCCATATATACTTCTGAAGTTCATTCCCAATTGACTGAGACAGCATAGAAAAAATTTAGCAGTGTTTCTCTTGTTTTACTTATTCTAGTAGTGAGTTGTTTTATGGGCACTGAAAATTTAGAGAAATGCAGAGGAAGAGGAAGCATCAGCTGACCTAAATGTCAGCCAGAATATGCATTCAGGGGCTTAAAGCCCCCTGAAAACACAATCCAAACTTTTGGGGTGCATTTAGAATAGTAAGTATAAAACACTAAACCAACACGTTGACAGCTTCTCTGCCCACTATTGTGCAGCCATAAAACAATGTTCAACTAATAAAATTTAAAATTTCTTGGAAATTCTAAAAAAAAAGAGTAACAACACAAAATCATGCAATCACATCCATTCAACTGTACAAAAGAAAAAAAGTTGTTCAGACATTTCTTTTCTTGTTTTTAATGGGTAAACAGCTTTTTTTTTTTCTCCTGTGAAATATATTCTCACACTATCACACTAATAAACATGAAAACAATGTTCTTCAGTAAACCTGAGTACTGCCTTTTAAATATTGCAAATCAATGACCTATAGACAGCCCATCCTGCTAACCTGTAGCCTTTAATGAACCTTTATAAACTCCTCTGAACATAAATACTGAGCGTTCTACAGCACATTGATTCTCCAATGCAAATTTTTACTTTTTGAAGGTAAGAATTTTTATACATTTACTTGGACTAATTCAGTCCTTAAACTAGGTTAATACAGTAAGGCTTCTTCTGACTACATTTTTAGTGAGAACATATTGCCACACACAGCATGAGCCCTGAGAGAAATTTATTTATAGAATAAAAGCTTCCTCTACCCCATTGGTTATACAAAATAAATCCACGCACATAGAAAAACCTTGAAATTAAGAGATGTGTGAACACTGTATATTTTAAAGAGTTTTTTCATTGTAGTAGCTCTAATTGCCTATGAACTTAACCTTTATGGTTTAAAAATTATTCACATGCTATGATCCAGACAGTTATGAAAGTTTGCAGAGGTTTGATGCTAGAGTTACTTATTTTTTAATTTAGCTTCTGATAATCTACACAAATTCACATTATAAATAAATGGTATCTTACACCTTTAATTGGGAAAATTGGAAATTCAGAGTAATATGTGCCTCCCAGTCCACCAACTGAAAGCAACAGCCATGCTCTAGTTTCCTGAAGAGAAAAATGCTTTAGCTGTTGCTAAGTTACACTGAATACCCATTGAATTACACATGAAACTTATGTTAATTCCAAATACAGTCATTATGAGTGACAGTATTACAAAGAATACTGAATAGATTTGAAATAATAAAAAAAACAAATTAAAGAACTGCCATCACCTTTTACTACATATTCCTCAGCCTTTCTGGACATTTTTTTAAAGATAACTTAGCTGTAAGGTGGAAAAAAAGATTCACTAACCTCATTGTTTCTTTTACAGTACAAACCAATTCTCTGCCGCTGTGGTACGGGGAGCAACTAAAATTTCAAAGTACAAATCGGAGAACGAAAACAAGGAAGAATAGCTGGGCTATGCTTATATATACGCTAAATTCAACCACAAAACAGCTATATTTTTCTATGTTTTAAAAACATGTTCTAACATTTCACTGTTTCTTCTGCCACTGCTAGAATTATGCCTTGGACTGAGCCCAAGGAAGTTTTAAAGTAGGGCACCTCTTACCAAGCAGGTGATGGTAATTACTCTTCACTGCCATAGTCCTGACACTCCTGTCCGTGGCTCTGTGATTTAGAGCAACACTGACACTTCTGCAACAGGCCAGAGCTTCATTCACTACCAGTACTTTCCTGTGTAAAAGAAATACGGTATTACAAGAATGCAAGGAAAAGAAATCTAAATTATGTTCACAATGAAGCTGTATAAATTTGTCAGTGGGATTACATGCTGTAGTTGCTCCAGTAGTAGGGGCTGAACCTGATGACCAGGGAGATCACATCCAGTCCTTTGCCTTATGCTTTGGTGGCCTGCCTGGCTATACCTGCTTGGACTGCCCACAAGGCCAAGAAAATAACATAGGACATTTATAAATACCCAAATATATATTCTTAGAAACTTAGCTTAGGACGCTCCCACTGGGAGCCAGAAGTGGAAGGACTTCCTGTGCTTTTCGTAAAGGAATGATGGAGATGGTTATCCAGCTATGTATAAGGCATGTCCTCCATAAGTACAAGAGCTCTGGAGGTGACATTACTAATGCTCTAATTAATAATTGCATCAGTACATATCATATTCTGTCTTCCCCTCCAGCTAGAAATCTGTTGTAGATTAAATTAATATTGCTATTTGCCCTTGCAGGTGACACATCAGCATCTGTGATAATTCTACTTGTGCTGCTGACAGCAAAGCTGTAGTCTTTGTGAGGTCTGCCCCCTCTTTGCATGATATTTCAGACCACAGATTCTACTTCCATGGACTACACATATCTGCCTGAATAAGAGTGCTGTCCAGACCATAACAAGTGTTAGAAAAGACCATTGTCTAATAGTTTCCGTAAGATCTGTCATGCTCTACCAGCATAATTACAGCACAAGGTTGCCGCTGATCACTCATGCTTAAGAATAGAATAGACTATTTCAGTTGGAAGGGACCTACAATGATCATCCAGTCCAACTGCCTGACAGCTTCGGGGCTGACCAAGTTAGAGCATGTTATTAAGTGCTTTGTCCAAATGCCTCTTAAACACTGTGGGGCTTGGGACATTGACTACCTCTCTAGGAAGCCTGTTCCAATGTTTGAACACCCTCTTGGTAAAGAAATGGTTCCTAATGTCCAGGCTAAACCTCCTCTGGCACAGCTTTGAACCATTCCCACACATACTATCACTGGACACCAGGGAGAAGAGATCAGCACCTCCCTCCCCACTTCCCCTCCTCAGGAAGCTGTAGAGAGCAATGAGGTCACCCCTCAGCCTCCTTTCCTCCAAACTAGACAAACACAGAGTCCTTAGCTGCTCCTCATAGTACATGCCTTCCAGCCCTTTGCTAAAACTGTTAGAGCAGTCCCCTATTCTGAAAAGTGTGAGTCTGATGTTATAGAAATTTTCACATAATTAATGTAAAAGTTCTTACGAGTTAGAGAGACAAGAATCAATAGGGGTGAAATAGAATAGTGAATAGAATAATTAATATAAGTCTATCTGAATAAACACAGGTGGGCTTTCACAATGCATGAATATTGTTCTCAAAGCTCCTTGTGTAATCCTGACCTAGGACTGAAGAAATCATCAATCAAAGCTTAATGAGTAGCTAAGCAGGAGTAGGCCTAGAAGTATTACCTTCTGATGATTTTAGTAAAGGGGATGTATGGTTAACCTTTTCTTTACCTTAAAAGAAATATAGGACACTTAGAAATAAAAATTAGTATAGATAAGGTTTTAATCAGTTGTTTTTAAGGTTGAATGTTTAGGAGACACTGGCAGTGGGAACTGGACTCTGATCAACCTGGATCAGGACGGGACGCTGATCACGGCAAGAACATTAAGGACGCCGATCACAGCAAGAACATCGAGGATGGGGTGTCGGCCGGAGTCGGAGCGGAACCAGAACATAAAGATCAGCTAAACAATAGAAAAGAATGGACTTTTGTGGACTCTTGATGAAGGAAGAAAGAGGAATTGAAATAGTTAGTGGATTATTAACAGAAGCTTATGAAATGTTTATGATGTAATTGATTATTAGTTTCTATATAAACCGATAGTGAATTTGAGTCAGGTACCATTCACTGCGGTGGTGGTCCAACTCTGAGTTGTTAATAAAACCAGCAAACCTAGAGACCCGGACTCTGCCAATTTTCTTTAACAGAATTTGGCACCCCAGATGGGACTCTAGGACACTGCTCCGATTCTCTGAGCATTCCCGTCTCCAACGCCTAATTGCCGGCAACAAGGGTGAGTTCACCTGGTGGTCTTGGGAGCGGGTATACTCAGACACTAGGAGCCTGTGTGTTTAAAATTGCTGAGGAATTTTTTTGAAACAAAGGTAACCCGGGAAATTAAGGAAAAGGTAAAATGGGAATTGGACCCAGCATTGAAAGGGGGACGCCCCTTGCTGAGGTGTTGGAGAATTGGAATAGAATCCCGTTGACCGGGACATGTGGGAAAAAGAGATTTATTTTGCTGTGTCAAGAAGAATGGCCATTTTTAACTAGGGTCCGAGGTGGAGGACCTAGAGACATCTGACCCTTTAAAGGGACCTTTGATGCGCATAAATTGAGATTCTTAAGGGTAATCCTCGAGGATGAAGGGAGTCAAGATCTTGATTTTTGGTATATTTGGTACTATTGGGCAAATGCAAAGAAAGGCAAAAAAAGAGCCTAAACAAGTGACACCTTCCATTCCTTCAGCGCCCATGCTTGAGAAATCGAATCCTTTCACTGACAAGGGATTTGGCATGTATCCCATGAGGTTGGAATACATCCCAAACCCTAGAGCTGGACCTGGAGCTCCGCCAGATGTTCCACCAGTCCAACCTGTTGTGAGACATGAACCTTGGAAACAAGGAGATTTAGTAAACTGGCAATCAAAATGCCACGCATCAGAGAGGATGCTGAAAAATGTGCTGAGATGCTATCTGGCAATTTTACTGATTATTCTCCAAATTGGAATGATGTAAAGACCCTCATGAGAGAGCTCTTTACAGCAGAAGAGAGGAAAAAAACCTTACAAAAGGATCGGGAAATTGCACAAAGAGATCAAACTCAAGGGCTACAGCCCTGGCCCGATCAAAACCCAAACTGGAATTTGGCCACTGAGGATGGCGCCAGACTCCAACGAGAGGCCTTACAGCAACTGGTGGAGGCTGTTCGGCAAGCTGGCAAAAAAAAAAAAAAAAAAAAATTACTAATTGGACAAAGGTAATGGAATGTAGGCAAAAACCTGATGAACATCCCAGTGATTACTGGAGTCGGTTAAAAGCTACTCTCCTGAAATATGGAGGAATGACAAGGGACAATTTTCAGGAACCCCTTGCAATCAGTGTATTTGTGGATCAATCTGCACCTGATATTAATAAATATTTCAAAAAACATATGCCATGGTGGCAAGGTGAAAGCCTCACAAAGATTCTTGGTATTGCAACCTTTGTATATGATGGGAGAAGTGAAGAGCAAAAGAAACAAGATCAAAGAAAAGAGAGAAAGGAGCGAGAGAGAGAGAGATCAACCTTTCGGCACCGCAACTACTCAGAATTACCAGCGCGGCAGGAGAAGAGGTTTTTCACAAGGCTGTGGAAGGGGAGACCAAGGAAGACAAAGATTCATTCCCTCTCGAACTGATACTCTGGAATGTTTTTTTTTACTGTGGTAATTTAGGGCACATCGTCCGGTGTTGTCCTCTGAGACCACCTTCCAACAATGGTGGGAGAGACGCAGCGGAAAGACCGGGGCGTCCACATTCTTGCTGAGAAATTTATGGATCGGGACTCTGGGATTAAGGTAGATAACGAGGGACTTATCACAGCTAAGGTAAATGGCATTCCTGTTAAATTCTTAATAGATACTGGTGCAACTTTATTATTGTTAAATTTCCATGTGTCACAGCTATCTGATGAATTTGTAAAGGTTACTGGGGTTTTGGGTGAAGAGAAGTTACCACTTTCTCTTCCCCTTCCTATTGTTTTTGATGATCGTTTGATATGGGGTTGATTTGTTATTTCGCCAACTTCTCCTATTTCACTATTTGGGAGAGATTTATTACAGGAATTGGAAACATGCATAGATTTAACTCCCAAAGGAATTTGATTGATCATAATGGAAATGCAAACTATAAAAATTCAAGAAGGTGAGCTTAAAATCCCAAAAGAGTTAAAGAATGTACCTTAAAAATTATGGAGTCTCTCCGGAGATGATATTGGACTGTTAAAATCTGCAGAACCTATAGTGATGAAAACAAAAGGAGGGACTCCCCCGTCTATTAGACAATACCCAATTGTGGCAGAAGCTATCCCAAGTATTGGAAAACAAATAAAATCATTTTTGGAAAAGGGGATTTTAAAAGAATGTCAAAGTTACAAAGTGGGGATCCAGAATATAGATTTGTATTTGTAATTGTTCCCCATCCAGTAGTACCTGATCCAAATTTGATTGTTACTCAAATACCTATTTGGGGAAAATTTTACACTGTATTGGATTTGACTGGAGCTTTCTTTAGCATACCTGTGGCTGAGGAAAGCCAGCACATATTTGCCTTCACTTGGCAAGGGAAACAATTAACCTGGACTCGGTTACCCCAGGGATTTACAAGTTCACCAACTATATTCTCCCAAATTTTGAAAGGGAATTTGGCTGATCTGTTTTTTCAGTGTAAGTCTGAATTGATACAATATGTAGATGAGTTATTGTTAGTATGTCGTTCAAGGAAGGATTGTGTTACAGACACTCGGTATTTGTGTAATAAATTGGTTGTAAAAGGTCACCGAGCATCTCCATCAAAATTGCAGTCCATCAAATGGGGTCTGGAGAGGCAAAAAGCTTTTACAACTCTGAAAGGTGCCTTAATGCAAGCACCGGCTTCAGGTTTACCAGATTATAGTAAACATTTCAAATTATATTGTGATGAGCAAAAGGGAAATGCTAGAGGAGTTTTAGTCCAAACTTTAGGACCACATGAAAGACCAGTAGCATATTTTTCTGCTCAATTAGATCCAGTTACACAAGGAACACCATTTTGTATAAAATCAGTAGCTGCAGCAGCAGAAATGGTAGAAAAAATGTAGATCAATAGTGCTGGGACATCCCCTAACCGTATGCGTACCCCATGAAGTTGAAATATTATTGAAACAATATGCAGAAAAATCACTTTCACCGCAACGGGCGCATAAATATGAACTGGTTTTACTTTTGGCTGACAACATCACACTTCAAAGGTACAATACTTTGAATCCAGCCACTTCAATACCTTTGCCGACTGAAGGGGAAAAAGATCAACCTGACTGTACCCAGGTATTAGCAGTATCCAGTAAACCACGCAATGATCTTCAAGACCAACCCCTGAGTGACCCAGACATCAACCTTTTGACAGACGGCTCATCTTTTTACGAAGAAGGAAAAAGGTATACCGGCTTTGCAGTAACAACAGAAAAAACTGTGTTAAAAGCTAATCCTCTTCCTAGTGCTGTGGGTGCACAAGGTGCAGAAATCATAGCACTTACTGAGGCTGCAAAGTTAGCAAGAGGCTTAGAAGCTAACATTTATACAGACTCTAAATACGCTTTTGGAGTTTGTCATGCTACAGGTACCCTGTGGAAAGAGAGAGGATTTTTGACCTCAGCTGGAAAAAACCATTGCACATGGAAAGGAGGTACGTGAACTTTTAGAAGCTATACAGTTACCTGCACAAATAGCAGTAATTTATATAAAAGCTCACACAAACCACCAAGATGCACTGTCGCGAGGAAATCACTTGGCTGATCAAGCTGCGAAAGCTGCAGCCAAACAAATTCATCTTATTATGGCAGTTTTGTGTGCAGCAGAGAAACTTGACAGGCTTCCAAGTGCAGAAGAGATGTATGAGGCTCTTCCAGAAGAAGAAATGAAATTTTGGAGACAACTTGGAGCGGAACAACAGGATGGACAATGGACATTGGCCAACAAGCCTCTACTCCCAAAAAGGTATTTACTACCTCTTGTTCGGTGGTTCCATGAAAAATGCCATGGGGGACCTGAGGGACTTGCACAAAGAATTCAACGGCTGTGGGCTGCACTCGGAGTCTGCTCCGCAGTGAAAAGGATTACTGAAAGCTGTAGACTTTGCTGACAATATGCTACCACTAGGATTCAGCCACCTCAAGGTAAAAGACCGCCCGTGGTGTTTCCTTTTCAAGGATTACAAAGTGATTATGCTGAAATGCCAAAGGCAATGGGGTATTCATACTTGTTAGTGATTGTAGATTAATTATCAGGATGGGTAGAAGCCTTCCCAGCAAGAAAGAATGATTCAAAAACTGTAGTGAAAGCGCTGTTGAAAGAGTTAATACCCCGATATGGAGTTCCTGAAGTAATTGATTCGGATAGAGGAGCTCATTTTTCAGCAGCGATTCTGTTCCAAGTTTATAATGCTTTAGGAGTCACAGGGAACTTACATACACCCTATCACCCTGAGTCCTCTGGACAGGTAGAAAGAATGAATAGGACCATAAAGGAAAAGATTGTTAAAGAGTGTAAAACAACAGGGTTGAAATGGCCAGAGGATTTGAATTTGGTTCTGTGGGACATTCGGAACACACCCAGACAACCTGTTGGGTTATTGCCAGCAGAAATATTGTTTGGGTGAGTTTTGGCTGTTCCAGGCACTTATTTGCCAGGAAAAAAAAAAAAAAAAAAAAAAAAAAAAAAAAAAAAAAAAAAAAGTTTATTGGATGGAGATGAACGAGTGACACAATATATACTATACTTACAAAATTCTTTCTTTGAAATGCGAAAGCATGCCTATTGGTATCGAGGTGTATCTCCTGAGATACAAGTACATAATATTCAACCAGGAAACAAAGTATTGATAAAAAACTTTAAGAGGAAAAATAGATTTGAACCAAAATGGGAAAGACCCTATGTTGTACTTTTAACTTCTCTTTTTATGCTGTCAAAGTTGCAGGGAAAGAAACCTGGATCCATCATTCTCATGTCCGCAAGGAACCCGAGGAAAGATGAAATATTTAGTTTGTTCCTTTTTTTTTTTTTCCATCTGTAAATGTTGCTGTTTCACCTTGTGTAAGATTGCTATTTGTTACCAAGATTTCAATACCAATGCCTCTCGTGTGCTTTATAAGAATTATTCTTGGTGATCTGCAGGCTTCTTTATAGCAATTGAGACAAAGACTGGGGAACTCATTTTTACATGTAGCTATCCAAAGATTGAGCCCAGAGGAATTATTTATCAATTTGGAAAAAAACCAATAATAAATATATCTGGGGAGATGATAGAAAAATTAGCCAATGCCTCAATGCACGGATTTCTGACATTGCAAAAGGAAATTACAGAGCACTCTAAAATCACAATTCAAACTAGAATGGCTCTAGATATGATATTAGCCTCACAAGGAGGAGTGTGTAGAGTTTTAAATGATAGTTGCTGTATGTACACAGACCGATCAGGAGAACTACTCACAGATGTGCACAAAATTTGGGAAGTGAGTTCTGTGATGCAAAAGGTAGAAAGGGACGACACCTCATGGGGATTTACTGAAACACTCTCTTGGCTCACATCTTGGTTCCCAGACTTGGCCTTATGGATAAAGAAGCTGATTGTAATTGTCTTGCTTATAATTATTGTCCTTGTGATTGTACTAGTGTTGGGACAGTGCTGTGTGAGATGTTTTTCTTCCTTTGCTTCAAAAATAGAATCATCATGGAGATACAAATAATTGCAGGGATGCAATAAAAAACAAAAGGAGGGAATTGTTATAGAAATTTTCACATAATTAATGTAAAAGTTCTTACGAGTTAGAGAGACAAGAATCAATAGGGGTGAAATAGAATAGTGAATAGAATAATTAATATAAGTCTATCTGAATAAACACAGGTGGGCTTTCACAATGCATGAATATTGTTCTCAAAGCTCCTTGTGTAATCCTGACCTAGGACTGAAGAAATCATCAATCAAAGCTTAATGAGTAGCTAAGCAGGAGTAGGCCTAGAAGTATTACCTTCTGATGATTTTAGTAAAGGGGATGTATGGTTAACCTTTTCTTTACCTTAAAAGAAATATAGGACACTTAGAAATAAAAATTAGTATAGATAAGGTTTTAAACATAACTTCAGTTGTTTTTAAGGTTGAATGTTTAGGAGACACTGGCAGTGGGAACTGGACTCTGATCAACCTGGATCAGGACGGGACGCTGATCACGGCAAGAACATTAAGGACGCCGATCACAGCAAGAACATCGAGGATGGGGTGTCGGCCGGAGTCAGAGCGGAACCAGAACATAAAGATCAGTTAAACAATAGAAAAGAATGGACTTTTGTGGACTCTTGATGAAGGAAGAAAGAGGAATTGAAATAGTTAGTGGATTATTAACAGAAGCTTATGAAATGTTTATGATGTAATTGATTATTAGTTTCTATATAAACCGATAGTGAATTTGAGTCAGGTACCATTCACTGCGGTGGTGGTCCAACTCTGAGTTGTTAATAAAACCAGCAAACCTAGAGACCCGGACTCTGCCAATTTTCTTTAACATCTGATGTTGCTTTCTCATTCTATCAATCACTCAGCTCCATTGTACTATGCCATGATTTACAGCTCTTGGTTCTTAAAAGATTTGCAAAAGAAAATCATTGATTAGACTCCTCTCACTCACAGCGGTGAATGTAAGTCTCTGATTGTGCTTAAGGAGTTTTGCAAACAGAGGTTAAGGCTTAACTATTTGAATATAATATCCAAATAAGCCATTGATAGCACAGTTGATAGCACAGACTGTGGATGGCAGATGCGCAAATCCAGTCACTCCCAAATTTTTAAAAATTTATGCCAAAGCATGGTGTAGTCCATGATCCAAAATGCAAATATCATGTCTGTGGAAATTGTCATAATTTGACTCACTGCGGCACTGATAAACATGCTACTTTGTTCAGGTATTTAAAAGCACGACTGTAACAAGCTATCAGCAAATAGTTTCCTTCATGCTCAAGTAGAGAATCTGCCAGTTCTTGTCAGAACTCTCTGAAGTGAAGCACAGATTGCCACAGGTTCTTTGCAATCCTGCCTCAGCTAGTTTGCACAAACGCAACATTTCCACTTGCATGTCCATGTTAAGTTAATAAAATATGTCTTGACCATTTTTAGCATTGTACCGTACATTCACAAACACTTTCCAGACTGATTCCACTGAAAATGTTGTCAAAAGTCAGACACAGTCATGCTCTTTAGGCAAATCTGCTTTTTTTTATTCTGAAAATCTCTGAGACATTGTCTTCAGGCAAGGTATCCTGACCTTATTTTTGTCTTTGAAAGGCAGAACTTTGTTGCATTGTCATTCCTTTTACTCCTAACCTGTGTCCTGCCCTATTGGTAGACACTGATAAACACTGTAGCATTTTATACATATTTACTCCACCTCTTTTCTGCCACCTCCTTCTGCTAAAGTGCACAAGTGAAGATCTGCAATCAAGGTTTATCTTTCTCTCCTGTCATTCAGTTTGGAGTTGCACTTCTAAGGTTTTAAAAGGAAAATCTGAGGGCTTTGTGTTCCAAACACCGAGATTTTAATAAGAAAACTGTAACCTTTTCTGCCGTTTGTATGCAGATGGGCCTATACAAATGCTTATTACTAGTAGCTTACGATACTTACTAGTAGTAGCAACATGTGTCTTCCTGTGCTGCTGCATTGACATCTCTTGAACTCTTCCTGCAGTTATACTTGTCTTATAGATGCATAGGAAGTGTCTATCAGTACTTTGGTTATTATTATATTCTGTTTTCACTGAGTTTCGTATTGGGATTTTGTTTCAGAACCAATGGTATCCTTCAGACTTGGTGCAGATCGTTATAGTGAAACAATTTATCTCTTGCTTTCCCTTCACTCTTTCAGCACCTGTCTTTCTCAGAGATGCTCTTTGAACTTCATTAGCCTCAGTATGTATTTTAACTGATCATCATCTTAAATAAGACTTCTAGCTCTTTTGGATGGTGTGAGGACTATTAAATGCTTTATTGTTTTCACTATTTTGGATCAGAACTAATCCTTCCTTTTTTTAAGGAATGATCAAAGTGATTCATATGTGCTACCCTGATTTGCATTTTGTTGTGATTCAGTTTTAGGTGACATTCCCTGCATTTGTAAACACTGTGATTAAGTTTTTGTTATGCACTTTTCTTGTGCTGCAATGTACTAAAATGTCATAAAAGTTACTTTGACTTCCATCAGACCTTCCAGCACTTCATTCTTCCGGAATACCTTTTGAGCACTGCATGCTGAATACTCTTTTGAAGTGCCATCTTTAGAGTGGTGGAAGTGGTTACCTTGCTACTTTCTTCTTCCTGACTTATCTTTACACTTTGGATCTGATTAACTTGTTCGTTTGGGAGTGATGTTGCAATGTAACAAAGGAGGGCTGCAAAGATTTATTATTGTTTTGTTTCAAAGATCTGCCCTATTTATTACTTATTTACCTTCTGCAGTCATCAAGCTTACCTGCTCTAATGCTCTCCCATTCTCCTCGTAAAAAATACCCATTTAGTGACAGAATTCCTTTTCCTCTTTGAACCTAGCTGTTTGTGGCAATTTGTATACTACAGGCAACATTGGCACCAGAGGTGTACAAAGTTTGACTTGTCATTGTTCTGGTAGATATCCCATACAACGTAATGCCTTGCCAAAGCATTACTTTGTTTATTTTCATTTCTTTATATTTATTGGTACTCTGTGTAGACTCCATAAATGGATCCAGTTTTAGTTTACTGATTTCATTTCAGGGTTGTTTTTGCTAGGTACTTATTATATGGATACTCAGTTATTGACATTTTCCTTTAACATACTATTAATGTTCTATGTGGACTGAATATTCAATGAATGTGTCAAATCATATGAATACAAGCGCTAACAGTGGTGTGTTGTGATCTGTCTTTTTTCTTAATTCAGTTTCAGGGATGCAAGTACTTTGAAGTTTTGAAAATTCTGAGCTTTTCATTTAGACTCATTTTAAGATGGTAACACATAACTTCATCATTGTGTTTCTTAATCTGCCTTGCAGCCAAGAAAGACATAACATGACTGCTGCTGAGTTCCTCTTCTACAAAGTATCCTACAGTTACATCCCACTGCGTACCTTGTACTATTCTGCTGATGTGTGCAACGTATTCATGCCAGAAGGTTTGTGCTGTGACATATCATGACCATCTTCCCTAGTTTTGCACTTGGGCAGCAAGACGAAACTGATGCTCACTACAAGCCTGTCACGTCACTACCTTTGCTGTATTTTTTCTCGGAACAACATGCATAACATATTACACTGAACCTTTCGCTCCCTTCTATCTTCTTGGCTTGTTTGCTCCTACCACTACATGCATGTCATTATTTGCATTAGCAAGAAATCTGTTCTTCAGATCTCTTATGTACACTTCTGTTTTGTAAACAAATTCTGTGCACGAAATTTTTTAATTAACACCTTTTGAGTTTGATCTCATTAAGATTGCCTCCTTCATTATTTCACACTAGTCTTTGAAATCTATCTAGCCGGATGTCCCCTTATTAAAGTGTCGTAATAGGCCATGGTTCCCTGCACGAAAAACTTTTCTTACTAAGGACTGTATTTCTGCTTCAGCGAGCTTAACTTTAGACATTCATTTCTGCAGAGATTGCTGTCTATTTGTCCACAGGGAACTAAGCCTCCAATGCTAGCTCCATTACCTTCTTTCATTTGGATCATTTCTCTTTAGGGGCTTCTGATTTCCAGTTTCATAAGAGACATCTTTGGTTGTTTTCCACATTCATTATATGCTTGGTTAGCTTGTTTTTTCCTGACTCTTCCTCTTTTCTTTTTTTTCAGCTTTCTCACAGAAGTATTGACTTCCACAGGACTAGGGAAACTATGTATGTTTTTTTCCTTAAAATTATTCAAATCAAGTTCCTTGTTAACATCACAGAGGTGCTTCACTCTAGAAGACTGACACATTTATAAAAGCAACATTACATTTTGCTATGCTGTTTTATTTGTTTTGGGATTATCAATATGTCTATATCAAATAGTTCTTTCAAATGAAGACCAGGTTTATGCTAGGCAAAGAACAGAATCTGAGAAATTAGAATACTAATTGATGAGAAATTATCCAGGTGATTCTCAAAATGAAAGAAAGTAAATAAGGAGATGTGGGAGGAGGAAAGTATAAGTGAATGAAAGCAATGGTCAAAAAAAAAAAAAAGGAAGGAAGGAATGAGTATACTAGCATTAAGGAAGAAAGCTGTTCATATGTTCTGGGTGCTCTTGGTATAACAAAAAAAAGTCCCATAAAGGAGAAGTTATATAATTTGGTGTAATTTACAAGCTGAACCAGGCTACTTTAAAAACTTAGATTCCACTGTAGCAATTTCCTGCCATTACATTTCAATTCTCCTTCTGAAATGTGTCCTTATTCCACTTTCAAAGGCCTAACAAAAAAGGACCAATTTAGTGTTGTTTAGCATTTGATGTTTTGTTTCCAAATTATTTTACATAGATAATAAAGAGGGATGAGAGTATTAAGCCCTGCATTTTACTTATCTCCCCAGCTGTCCAGAGAAATATTTCTATCACAAGGAAAAATAAACTAGATATACTAGATTTGTTTACTAAGTCAAATACAAATAAATTGGGCCTTCTCTGTTCAACTCTGAGAGTCTTTATCCAGTAGAGTTTATAACTTCTGTTATGACAAATGATTATTTTTGAAGCCCACAGAAAATAGCTCATATGTTGTAGTATGGGAAAAATTTTACAGATACAATCTGTCAATGAAGTTTGAGAGCAACTAGGGGACCCTTCTGTTTTCACCATTACTTTCAGAACAATAGAAATAAGGTTTCAGGCAGATACAACAACACATGACAGTTCAACATACTTCATATTTAATCTAGGCTTATCAAATTAAAATCTTAGTTTTATAATATCAGTCTTGCTGTGCATTATCATTTCTTTCAGCAGATGAGACCCTTGAAGGGAAGTGTGCTTCCTTAAATAGGTCAAATAATTACCTGTTCTCTCTTGAATGCCATGTAAGATCATGATCTTTGTTTATTCATTATTCCTCAGATTATACCATTGAGATTTATTTTTAATCCACCATTGTCTGAACAAGACTAAAGACCAATAGTTTTTTTACTTCATAAGTGACAGAAATGTCTAAGTGCTTCAGACTAGTGCATTTATTGAGTCCATTTTCTTTCCACCATGCTGTAAGAAATACCTTTCTTGTTCACACAGCTGGGCATTTCAGGAACTACTGTATCAATAAATAAATAGTCACATTTCCCGCCCCCCACCCCCCAACCAGTCCCTCTGGGCTTGAAGAGTTGCATATAACCTCTCTGTAATAACTGAATTTCAAAACATTGCTATTATAAACCTTGTTTGCTTTTTCTCCTTAGGACACTGACACATGCAATTTCCCCTTCTTGATTGTAGTCATTGTGTTGGGCTGAGAGCCAGAGCACAAGCAAGAGACTGCCCAATAAAATATCATCATTCCTCTATCATTCTCACTGTCAAGAATATGTGGGATGAGTGCCTTGGCTTTGTCTTGCAGAATAAATAACAACTTGATTCTTTTTTTAAGGGCATATTTTCAATTACTTTTCCCAGGTGTTGAGAGAGATTTCAAGCTCTTCTCAGCAAGGCAGAGCCAGAAGAAAGAGAAAACCCCTAGAATTATGAACATGAAGCTGTAAGTTATTGAGCCAACAAACACAAGGTATTGCAGCTTTATTGCATGAGAGTCAGCCAGAGGACGAAGCTTTGAGAGGGATGATTTGTGTAAATGCCAAGTAGTAACACTCTCTACATTCATGACCTTATCCAAATTTTAGCCCCGGCAGCCACTTCTGTGAATGATTCAAACCCCAGCTCAGATTCATCAAATTTTAAATCAGCATATCAGTGGGAAGAAAACAGCATCCCTTCTTCTATCACTAGTGTTTGCAGGCTCCTTGCTTAAATATCCTGATTGGTGCACAGGATTAAAACTATTTTTCTGTCAAGATCAAGGTTTAATAACTGTAATTTGACCTGTAAAAGGATTTTATGAGTCAGTAGGATTGGAAAACAGACTGGATGGAGAAAGAAGATTTTTTGTCCATGTTGTGAGGAGTTGTCCATGTATTTGAACACTATCCTTCAGGAAAAAAAATAAAAAGAAAAAGAAAAAACAATGAGATAGTTACAAGCATGGAGATGCAGTGAAATTGTGACCAGATAACGAGGTGGCTGGTCTGCCCAAGAATGAGCTGAAGCTGCATTTATATTTCCCTGAGAATACACATTTATTAGGGAGGGTAAGCTGCCTGTTTTGTCTGCAATGAGCAATTTATGCATCTGCAAGTAATAGAGAAGTACAAAAAACTCTGTACATTTGTATCGGTAAGGTAAAATTCTGTCATCTCAGTGGAACAACTTTTGCTCTTTCAATGTGGTAAACAACAGAGTTTCTTGGCCCATTAAGAAAAGGATATGTCTTATATCAGAGTTTGTTTCTCAGTTACAGAATCACAGAATCACAGAATCACAGAATGTTAGGGATTGGAAGGGACCTCGAAAGATCATCTAGTCCAATCCCCCTGCCGGGGCAGGATTGCCTAGACCATATCACACAGGAACGCGTCCAGGCGGGTTTTGAATGTCTCCAGAGAAGGAGACTCCACAACCTCTCTGGGCAGCCTGTTCCAGTGTTCAGTTACACTCACCGTAAAGAAGTTTTTCCTCATATTTATGTGGAACCTCCTGTGTTCCATCTTGCACCCATTGCCCCTTGTCCTGTCAAGGGATGTCACTGAGAAGAGCCTGGCTCCATCCTCTTGACACTTGCCCTTTCCATATTTATAAACATTAATGAGGTCACCCCTCAGTCTCCTCTTCTCCAAGCTAAAGAGACCCAGCTCCCTCAGCCTCTCCTCATAAGGGAGATGTTCCACTCCCTTAATCATCTTCGTGGCTCTGCGCTGGACTCTCTCGAGCAGTTCCCTGTCCTTCTTGAACTGAGGGGCCCAGAACTGGACACAATATTCCAGATGCGGCCTCACCAGGGCAGAGTAGAGGGGGAGGAGAACCTCTCTCGACCTGCTGACCACACCCCTTCTAATACACCCCAGGATGCCATTGGCCTTCTTGGCCACAAGGGCACACTGCTGGCTCATGGTCATCCTGTTGTCCACTAGGACCCCCAGGTCCCTTTTCCCTACGCTGCTCTCCAACAGCTCTGTCCCCAACTTGTACTCATACATGGGGTTGTTCTTGCCCAGATGCAGGACTCTACACTTGCCCTTGTTATATTTCATTAAGTTTCTCCCCGCCCAACTCTCCAGCCTGTCCAGGTCCCTCTGAATGGCTGCGCAGCCTTCCGGCGCATCAGCCACTCCTCCCAGTTTTGTGTCATCAGCAAACTTGCTGACGGCGCACTCTAATCCCTCATCCAAGTCATTAATGAATATATTGAATAGAACTGGTCCCAGAACCGACCCTTGCGGGACTCCACTAGACACAGGCCTCCAACTGGACTCTGTCCCATTGACCACTACTCTCTGGCTTCTTTCCTTCAGCCAGTTCACAATCCACCTCACTACCCGATCATCCAGACCACACTTCCCCAGTTTAGCTGCGAGGATGCTGTGGGAGACCGTGTCAAACGCTTTACTGAAATCGAGATAGACCACATCCACAGCTTTACCATCATCTATCCACCGGGTAACATCCTCATAAAAGGCTATCAAGTTGGTTGAGCATGACTTCCCATTGGTGAAGCCATGCTGAGTGCCCCTAATGATCCCCCTATCCTTGATGTGCCTAGAGACAGCACCAAGAACAAGTTGTTCCATCACCTTTCCGGGGATGGAGGTGAGGCTGACCGGTCTATAGTTACCCGGGTCCTCCTTCTTGCCCTTTTTGAAGACTGGAGTGACATTCGCTTTCCTCCAGTCCTCAGGCACCTGTTAGAATCTTACCCAGAGAAAAACGGTTCAGCAGAAGGTACTACAAGAGAAAAAAAAAAAGAACTAAATGGGTATGGTGTTTCTTTCTTTTCCAAGAAATGAGTCTCTCAGTGAGCAGTCACTAAACTTGAATTTTGGTTGGCATTAGGCATAATATTGCAGTCATAAGTCTATGTATTAAATGTAGATTTTGTTCAGGTTGCGTTCAAATAAACTGATAACATGCTGCTATTTTGTGATTTATCAAAAGTTGTGCACAAAATTGTTTACTTCATTAATTCAATATTTATCACAATAGGGTAATTATGAACTTATTAGACATCATTTATTCATGGAAACAGACTCACACAGAATTTTATTTTCTTTGATGGGGACTCTACTCAGATATTTATTTTTATTATTATTCATATTCTTCTCTGGAGGTAAATTGTGCTCTGCATTGTAATTTAATACTGCATCTGTGGTAATCACATTGAGAGGATCTACGCTTCAGATCGAGATAGATTATTACAGGAAAAGCAATGAACTACTTCCTGTGGCAATTTCATTTTATATACAACTCATCAATTTTTCATAGAAAGTGTTGACCTTAAAATTGAGTTATGATCTTCATTTATCTAGTGCTTTTCATTCTTAAAACTGTTTTAAACAACTAACAAGAAGTTATATATGAATGATAACAAGTTATCTGTGGCAGAATGTTTATGTTGCTCAGCATGATCTTCAGTGGAACCATCAAAAAAAAATAAATTCAGAAGTTACATTTACCAGTATTACTTCATAAAATATTACTTCATAAAATTGACTTTGTTCAGATAAGAATACCTAATTCTAAATCAGATCCTGAGCATAAACAAATAATATTAATATCATTATTCTGTTCATCATGAAAGGAAATATTCTTGACTAAGGTAATCTTATTGGGAAAATCAGTTTAACTGCTAAACAGAATACCATGAAGTCTTTGACTGCATCTCAGTATTTTAAGAGAAGGAAGAGAAAAAAGTATAATTTCTAGTAAAGGGAACAAAAATAGAAAATATAAGCCAGTTTTCTAGAAAGGCTGGTTTGAAAACAGTTGTGCTTCATTGTTCGTCATTACAGTTTGGTGATGTGGTGATTTCTGAACCTAACACAAAGAATACTTCATAGCATAAATGCCATCTTGATGTGTTCTTGACTATATGCATCTGCTTGCTGACCACGTGTGAAGGAGGAGCTGTGTGAATTAGTGAGCAACATGGAGTTGCCTAATATTTTCCAGGAAGCCTGAGGCAGTTGTGGGGTGTGTTTATTCAGCTAATTTTGTTACTTATGAAGCACTTATTCCACAGGTTTTCTTCAAGAAACAAGAAGACCCTTTTCAGCTCATGTTGTGTTTCCTGTGCAAGTTCGGTGTTTAGGTCTAAAACCCTGAGATAAAGACCAGTGCAAACAGATACCTTGACAATAATAGATTATTTGAAGGGCCGGAAGAAATAGTTTGCTTGCACTTTGCAGAGGCTGGTGATGTTTCTCTCCTGAAATCAATCTGTAAATAAATTGTTAATAAACACACCTGCTTATTGGCATCGGCCAGAGAAACAGATAAAATCCCCAGCCAATTACTCAGCTGTTCTAGGAATCAGGTAGTTGTCTGATTTGCAATCAGATACACAGGCTGTCTGTCCTTCGGGGGTTCTCTGTGGGAATGCTTTCTGAACTGCATACATATCACCCTATCAGAAGAAAAAGGGAAAAAATAAAAGCACCTCAGCAAGCTGCAAGGATCTAGCTCACAGAGTGTCAAAAGGGAAAGGCTCAAGGTGACAAACTTTCCTGCTCCCTTTCCTGAGAGACACAGAATTTGCTGCTACTAAACCAGTTCTGTCGAAAAAGGGAACAGCTCATGAAAGTGGGATGAGGGAAAAACAAGTCTCTGGTGGCTCCCCCTGACCAATTGAAACGAAGTGTTTGATTTCAATTTACGTCAATTTATGTCAATTTATATTGACAGCAGCTTACATGACACTTTGTAGATGGGATTTCCTATTGAATCATTTCTATAAGAGGTTAGCAGATTAGTAGGAGAAAGTCTTTTTTACTCCTGCAATGGCAGAAAATGTGTCGTGAAATTATGTTGCAAAAGCTGGCGTCCAGCTTGCTGGATGTCTTTATAGATAGTTTTGTAAGAAAGCCAAACCTTCTACCTAAAGAATTTTTCCCAAGTCTACAAGTTACCATGGAAGTAATGTAAAAAATACATTTTATTTTGCTACCATACTGAGAGAATGATTCACTATGAATCATTTATTAAATGAGTTTATCCTCTTTTTCTGCCTGCAGAATGTCTACAAATGTATCACAACTTTCTTGCATATATTTGTTATTCTAAATTATTTGACAGGGTTTTTTTGTGTAAATTTGTTTACTCTGTAAGTTGCAATGTAGATTGCGAAATTATAACTTACTTATCAATTTGTGACTGGTTATCTAAACCAGGCAGCTTTCTTTTGTTTCCCTGGTTGTCAAAATGCTCACTCTATGTAGGACAAGTCTCTTGGTATGGACACTGCTCCATCTGAAATTAAGGATGCCGCTTCATGCATACATGATCAGTTGTCCAGAATAGAAGCACAAATCTGCTGTGAAAGCATATGATCAGAAGTTTAATGTGTTTTTTTTTCTTTAATGAAATTTTTCTAAAGCCAATTACATCTTAATTTACTACAGGTAAGAGGATCAGAAACCCTCTTACATAAAACTCTGAATGCTATTCTCTTTTCATTATGAGTTTAGAGTCTTTGCTGTTGCAAAACTCTATAAAATTACCTATGCAAATAATCTGGTAGCCAGTGAATTCTAAGTGTTGGATGTGCATGCTTGGGGGAAAAAAATAAAGGTACAGGATTTCTATCTAGATGTGAAGCTTCTTTTGAGCATAGTTCAAGTGAATGCTAAGGGAACTTGATTCATATCGTCTCTTAGATCAATGGGAACTGATAGAACCCCCAATGTCTGCTGAACCCCTTTTCTTTCTAGCATCATTATTTAGTTATTAATTACAGCAATAAAAAAAAATTCATTATTCTGAGGAAAATAACAGTATTCATAGTAAACTGGAATTCTGGATTCATCATTTAAAATATGGCTTTAAAAGAGTATTTTATATATAATAATCTTGCATCATCTTGCTAGGCGTGTCCTGAGCACTTGGCATGAACATGATCCCAAATTCCCCCTTGCAATGTCTGTGGAGCTGTTCATGGAGACTAAGAGCTGTATCCAAAAGTCAGTGAAACTAAAAGTTTAAGAATCAAAACCTATTCTGGTCCTACCATTTTCATACTGATATACTGCTGTTGATTTTTGTGGATGAAAATCAAATGAGAACCTCACTTATTTTGTCAGTGCAAGCTTTAACTGAACACACATGTGCAAAAGGACGTTCTCATTTACCCCAGGGGGTAAAAGACCTTGCGGGAAAAAGGAAGGGAAAAAAAAAACCCTTTATCACTGTGAGAGATGTATCTATTGTCCTCAGAGAGAATAAGTTAAAATGGCTATTACAAGCTGAGCATTCATGTATTAAAACTAGCAAAAAGTTCATTTTAAGAGCTAATCTGAAACAAAGGGAAAACACTTCTGTTGAAATACTGAGTGGATTAGCTGTGGACATGAAAGGAATGGGAGCAATGAGTCTTTTTCTAGCCAGGGATTTAAAATTTAAGCGCACAATTAGACTGCGGTGGTTTCCAGATCTCATTTGCACCTTCACTTCAGGAGAAGGAGGGCTGGCAGAAAAACAGGCCTAGGAGTATTATCCACAGTGATAATAAGCATAGGTTGCCCCAAGGAGAAAGAAAGGGAAAATAGAAATATAGCATACGTTAGAGCTGGTATATACCGCTGACTGAGAATTAGGCACTGACAGGCAGCAACTCCAGGGGAGCTGCCGGTGGCTCCACTAAGCTTTTCTAGCAGATGTCATTGCAAGATAGTGGCATCAAATAAGCTGGAGACAGGTTGGAGCTAAAACTGCAAAAACTGCATAATGGAAGGGATGTATTTGTGTGTGCATGTGTGTCCATGTGTATGTAATATCTTTGTTGTGCTATCTGATTTAATAACTAACCTTTCTTTCTATGTAATGTCTTCTTCCAATCAGGAAATATCTTGAGGCACATTTCCAAGATCTGTGTTTTTTTTTAATCCATGCTGGAAATGCAGAATTAAATCAAAACAATTTGCTGTTCAAAAACACCTTCTATAGTAGATAGAAACGTCTTAATGACACAGGGTGGACTGGGGGAACACAGTGAGCATTTGGGTGTGTAAATGCGTAGTTGTGCACATGCACCAGCATGTTCTTTCAACCCAGCCTTGATATATCACCACTGCTGAGACTAAAATAAAGGCAAACCAGTGTGGTAGCGTTTCAGTAACAGCCGTGCGTACTGTATATAGCTTCAAGGGACAGTTTTATTCTATTTTTAGGCCCTACTCCTCATTTTCTAATTTTCTTTCATTGCAATATAATTTTATTGTGTAGGTTTTATACTTCTCATTCCTCCATTACCTTGGCCTTTAGACACTATTTCGATTTGTGTTCTGCCTGACTGGATCCACAGTATCAGACACCTCCTTGTCAGACAGTCAGTAGAGACCCTAGCTTTATTGCCCATAACAAATAAAAGTTATCTTCCCTCTTTAAAGCCTATATGTGACTTGGAGAGTCTACAAGTTCAACAGCACACTGTTGATGGAAGGCTATAATACCAATGAGCAGATGAGACAATTAGACTGTAACCATTTGTTTAAAGGATTTGGGGTCTCTTTACAGCCTCTGTGAGCCATTATTAGTGTTTTATTGCTTTGCTTTGTGATGGAAGGACACATAAGACAAAAGACAGTTTTTCAGGGTTCTTTTTGGTGGAAGATCTGATAGGAAAATCCACACAAAGTTATGAACTACCTGTGCTATGCCTTTGAAGCAGCCCCTTCCTTGGAAAATATTCTCTAAGGAAAACAGTCCTTTCTTGTCTCATTTGTTTTCTCAGTAGTAAACAATTTTATAATCCAGAAATCTGTGTTGCAGTCGTTCCCTTAGCAATTGTACTTACGGGCCTCCTTTCAGCTTTGCTGAGTATTCACATGTATATATGATTAATTAGAAGTCATTTTATTATCTTCATTGTGTGTCAATTAAAGGAAAAAAAATATGCTCTAAATCCTAGGAGAAAGGGCGGAGTTCAAGAGAGAAGGAGGGTTGGGGTGAGAAGGTTAAATACCAAGACCAAAAAGAAATAGACTTTTCAAAGGGCAGAAAATCCAGCACACAGTTTTCTGTTACTAGCAGCTAAATCTTGACTGTAGCTCCCAGCATCTCAAAGAGCTGAACAACTCTAGTCAAAGGTGGCAGATATGCGGGACAGGGACAAAGGTGTTTTGAGTCTGCGCTGCACTCTGTTTCCACTGGCATGTTTCAGTATCTATGGACGGCAAATTGTTCAGATAGCCAGCTGTTTATTGACACATTACAGAGAATTCACTTTCATTTTATACCTCCTATAAGGATATTTTCAAATAAAGAAACAATATTCCATGGGATATGTGGGATTCTTTGGCTCACAGGCTGCTCCAATAAAATTGTACATTTGAGGACTTTGAGATGCTCAGAGAGTTAAAGGCAGCTTCACAAGCTACAGTACCATTTAATGTTATTTTTCCCTTTAATTTATAGGTATCACAAACTCCAGAGTTCAAAGCTTGTTCAAGCCTTTCAGCCTGAAATGTTAAGAGCTTTACAAAGCAAACGTGTTTTTATCCTCAAAGAATGACATTTGAAAAAAAGTGTCTTAAAGGCTAATAGTACATTTAGATTTTTGCTTATATTTCTAGGCCAAATAGCATAGAATCTTTTTTTTTTTTGTAGCACAGTGACAGAATGCAAGTGCTTTAATTTATTTATTTTTGTCTAAGAAGAAATGAAGAATTTTACAGTAAAATATGCAATCATAGAATGACTGAAAATGTGACACTGGAAAAAAAAATTATAATTACCTATTATCTTACAACGTAAATTGTTATTTGCTGATACTTTTAATTGCTACAAGTAAACCCATTCAGCTATTTCAAATAGCTGTGTTAGAGCATTGTAGTGTAATATCTCAGTAATTAACATAATGCAAATTAAGAAACAGATAATCAGGATACTGCAAATAGTATGATGGGCACAAAAATACTTATTTTAGTATATGGCAGAAAAACTTGCCTGGTTTGCATTAGTCACTTGTTTGTCCAGAGGTGGATGGCCCATCAAAAGGAAGAAAACAGATAAAGAGTCATCTTATACTATTCATTATTAATAGTTAAAAGGATACCGAGAAAGGAAAATAAAACTAGATTGAAATTAAAGGGGGAAAGTAGCCTATTATCATCATTAATAAATTCAAAATATCCTTAAAGTTTAGAATGGTTTGATCAAAAACCTGTTTCCAGTACAATGAGGAAGCATCACCTTGTGGGAATAATGATCCATTTGAAAGAACTATTCTTGTCTGCTAAAAGGAGAAAATGAGTGGAAAAAGGAGTCAGTTCTCTAAACTGATGAAATATCTGAGCTAAAATAAAAGGTTGATCTTAAGAGACCCTACCACTGTTCATTCTGTACCAGAGCGATAAGAGCTGGGACAAACTCCAATGCATTTTCAGCATCTCCGTAGGCAGACTTCCCTGCAGACACCTTCAACCCTACTAGAAACACCCTTGCTCAGCAAACTGCATAACAAAATTTTGTCCTCCATTGACACTCAGGGCGAGCTCTGGTAAGTCTACCGATTTCAGCATGAGCACAAGAGATGTAATCTTTTAGTTGTGCCAAAAGACAGCAGCAAGATGCTATTTTGCGGATCCACTCATAACATATGTAGTCAACCATAAAGTAAGTCTCTAAAAAGATTGTCATAATTTCACAACAGCTGATGACCTGTTTCTGATGCTTTTAGAACAACAGTGAATTAGTGGAAAAGCAAATGAGTCAGTGTGGTCTTAAGAGATGCATTCTTAATAGGTGTAATAACTTATGGAGTGCTTGGAAAAGACAAACAGCGGTGAATGCTTATTTTGAGTGTTTTCATGAAAAAAATTTAATGAAAAAAACCCAAAACTAATGTTGCTAGCAATGGCATCTTACAACAGTGAATATTCTACCTCATGCATCATAGGTTGGAATGGCAAGGTAAACTTGGGGTGTGTTTTGCTATGATGTTTGTTCTCAAAAGTAATAGAACCAATGTTTGATGACAGGTGAACATTATTTAGATGATTTACAGAGAGAAAGAGCGCATAGAAAGAGACTAGAAAAACCTGTCCCTGTGGAGATCAGGAATTTCTGATATGAAACACAGGAGATGGAATATTTTTTTAAAGCATTTGTCCACAGAGAGATTTATAGTATGCTGGGAAAGAGAAGAGCAATGCCGTATAGACTATTTCTCTGCCTTATGGCAGGGTCAACTATAGCTATGTTATTCCAGAGAGATATTTGGCTAAGCTGTCTAATGGATATTCTGCATTATTCACAGAATCACAGAATCACAGAATCACAGAATCACAGAATGTTAGGGATTGGAAGGGACCTCGAAAGATCATCTAGTCCAATCCCCCTGCCGGAGCAGGATTGCCTAGACCATATCACACACGAACGCGTCCAGGCGGGTTTTGAATGTCTCCAGAGAAGGAGACTCCACAACCTCTCTGGGCAGCCTGTTCCAGTGTTCGGTCACCCTCACCGTAAAGAAGTTTTTCCTCAAATTTAAGTGGAACCTCCTGTGTTCCAGCTTGCACCCATTGCCCCTTGTCCTGTCAAGGGATGTCACTGAGAAGAGCCTGGCTCCATCCTCATGACACTTGCCCTTTCCATATTTATAAACATTAATGAGGTCACCCCTCAGTCTCCTCTTCTCCAAGATAAAGAGACCCAGCTCCCTCAGCATCTCCTCATAAGGGAGATGTTCCACTCCCTTAATCATCTTCGTGGCTCTGCGCTGGACTCTCTCGAGCAGTTCCCTGTCCTTCTTGAACTGAGGGGCCCAGAACTGGACACAATATTCCAGATGCGGCCTCACCAGGGCAGAGTAGAGGGGGAGGAGAACCTCTCTTGACCTGCTAACCACACCCCTTCTAATCCACCCCAGGATGCCATTGGCCTTCTTGGCCACAAGGGCACTGTCACGGTTTAAAGCTGGGCTGGCTATTAAACCTGCGGCAGACGCTCTCTGTTAACCCTCCCCCCCCACCCGAAGGGAAAGGGAAAGGGGAAGGGAGAGAGACTTACGGGTTGGAAAGTTAAAACCGTTTTAATAAACCTATAATAATGAAAAAGAGTATAATAATAATATTGGAATAATCAAATATATACAAATATATATACAAAACCAAGATCGAGCTCCCCCGATGTCGGCAACGTCACCACCAGCACTGCAGGGCAGGCTCCGGGAAGGCCCAGGCTGGGCCTAGCGACAGTCGAGAGCTGGATTCAGGGATGCACGGATCGGGATCGGGGGCAGCAGGAAAACAGTTGGAGTCCTCCTTGGACACCGGCCATAGCAGAAAAGAGACTGAGACCCTCGTGATCCCCCCGCTTTATACCGAGAATGACGTGTATGGGATGGAATACCCTCGTTGGTCAATTTTGGGTCACCTGCCCTGTCTGCTCCCCCTGCAGCTGCAACCCCCCTTCGGCTCTTCACTCATAAGCAGTGAGGAATTTAGCAGTGACCTTGGTTTCTCAAAGACTAAGTACAGCAAGAGCCTTACTGCACAACATCCCTACCGGTGCCTCAGCGATAACTACAAACTTCGAGCGTTATCAGTCCTGGAAGCAGACACTGTCTGCAAAACATGTAGTTAGTTTCAGAAAGTGCAGTTACTTAGAGGAGACTTAGCTGAAAGTAAAAATCACTGAAAGGAAAATCGGCCTGGTTTAAGACAAACCAGGACATTCCACCCCTTATTCCATACCATTCACGTCATACTCAGATCACCACTAACTTTTCATTTTAAAATATATACAGATAACATTAGTTTATGATTCATCTCTATACAGAAAAAAAGTTCATCAAGTTCATTTAGTTCAGGATTGTGGGTTTCCATCTGGCTAGGAGTCTCCCAGGGTAGGAGAGATGGTATGAGCTTTGTCACAGTTTATGCCCACAGGTTGCAGGTTAAAGATGTCTGTCTCGAGGAGGTTACTGGACGCCACTTGCAGCTAGCTCCATTCCCATCACCACTGCTTTAACCTGAAAGACACTTATGAACACTGTTAGTATTATGCAGCAATTAACATCATGCAGTTCAGAATTAAGTATTCTCACCCAAGATCAGATCACCTTCAGGGACACATCGGACTCCACCATCCTGCAGCATCACCCACCAAGTACATCCAGGTCCTTGAGCAAAAGCAATCCCATGAATGGGTTTACCTTTGCCCGTAGCAGGAAGAACCCAGACAGTTTTTCCCAACAGATTCCTTTCATGCACCACAGGGACTTTATCCCCTTCTACTGTATGTAAAAGGTCTGACTGAGCAGGGCCAGCTCGGTTGATAGATCCTCTGGTGTTAACTAGCCAGGTAGCTTGTGCCAAATGCTTATCCCAGTTTTTAAAGGTTCCACCCCCCCATTGCTTTTAGGGTAGTTTTCAACAGCCCATTATACCGTTCAACTTTCCCAGAGGCTGGTGCATGATAGGGGATATGATATACCCACTCGATGCCATGCTCTTTAGCCCAGTTATCTATGAGACTGTTTTTGAAATGAGTCCCATTGTCCGACTCAATTCTCTCTGGCGTTCCACGTCACCACAAGATTTGCTTTTCGAGGCCCAGAATAGTGTTCTGGGCAGTGGCATGGGGCACAGAGTATGTTTCCAGCCATCCAGTGGTCGCCTCCACCATGGTAAGCACATAACGTTTACCCTGGCGGGTTTGAGGGAGTGTGATATAGTCAATTTTCCAGGCCTCCCCATATTTATATTTCAACCACCGCCCCCCATACCACAAAGGTTTTAACCGTTTGGCTTGCTTAATTGCGGCGCATGTTTCACAATCATGGATAACCTGTGCAATAGAGTCCATAGTTAAGTCCACCCCTCGGTCACGAGCCCATCTGTATGTTGCATCTCTTCCTTGATGACCTGAAGTGTCATGAGCCCACCGAGCTAAAAATAGTTCACCTTTATGTTCCCAGTCCAAATCTATTTGGAACACTTTAGCAGCCTGATCTGCTTGTTGGTTGTTTCGATGTTCCTCAGTTGCCCGACTTTTAGGTACGTGAGCATCTACATGACGTACCTTCACGACTAGTTTCTCTAGCCGAGCAGCAATATCTTGCCACAGTTCAACAGCCCAAATAGGTTTACCTTTACGCTGCCAGTTGCTTCGCTTCCACTGCTTTAACCACCCCCACAAGGCATTTGCCACCATCCATGAGTCAGTATAAAGATACAGCCTTGGCCACTTTTCTCGTTCAGCAATGTCTAGAGCCAGCTGGATGGCTTTTACCTCTGCAAATTGACTTGATTCACCTTGTCCTTCTGTGGCTTCTGTGACTCGTCGTATAGGACTCCATACAGCAGCTTTCCACTTCCAATGCTTTCCTACAAGACGGCAGGATCCATCAGTGAACAGGACATACTGCTTCTCATCCTCTGGTAGTTCATTATATGGTGGGGCTTCTTCAGCACGTGTCACCTCCTTTTCTGGTGGCATTCCGAAGTCTTTGCCTTCTGGCCAGTCCATGATCACTTCTAAGATTCCTGGGCGATTAGGGTTTCCTATTCGAGCCCTCTGTGTAATTAATGCAATCCATTTACTCCATGTAGCATCAGTTGCATGATGAGTAGTGGGAACCTTACCCTTGAACATCCAGCCTAGTACTGGTAATCGAGGTGCCAGGAGAAGCTGTGCTTCAGTACCAATTACCTCTGAAGCAGCTCTAACTCCTTCATATGCTGCCAGTATCTCTTTTTCAGTTGGGGTGTAATTGGCCTCGGAGCCCTTGTATCCTCGACTCCAAAATCCTAGGGGTCGACCTCGACTCTCCCCTGGCACTTTCTGCCAGAGGCTCCAGGGAGGACCATTGTTCCCAGCTGAGGTGTAGAGCACATTTTTAACATCTTGTCCCGTACGGACTGGTCCAAGGGCTACTGCATGCACAATCTCTTGTTTAATCTGTTCAAAAGCCTGTCGTTGTTCAGGGCCCCACTGAAAATCATTCTTCTTTCTGGTCACCCGATAAAGAGGGCATACAATCTGGCTGTAATCTGGAATATGCATTCTCCAGAAACCCACAACGCCTAAGAAGGCTTGTGTTTCCTTTTTGTTAGTTGGTGGGGACATAGCTGTTATTTTGTTGATCACCCCTATTGGGATCTGGCGATGCCCATCTTGCCATTTAATCCCTAAAAACTGGACCTCCCGGGCAGGTCCCTTGACCTTGCCTCTTTTTATGGCAAAACCAGCTTTCAGAAGAATTTGGATTATTTTCTCCCTTTTGTCAAAAACTTCTGCTGCTGTATCACCCTACACAATGATGTCATCAATGTATTGCAAATGTTCTGGAGCTCCACCCTTTTCTAGTGCAGTCTGGATCAGTCCATGGCAAATAGTAGGACTGTGTTTCCACCCCTGGGGCAGTCGATTCCAGGTGTACTGGATACCTCTCCAGGTAAAAGCAAACTGTGGCCTGCACTTTGGTGCCAAAGGAATAGAGAAAAATGCATTAGCAATGTCTATGGTGGCGTACCACTTGGCTGCCTTTGACTCCAGTTCGTATTGAAGTTCTAGCATGTCTGGCACAGCAGCACTCAGCGGTGCCGTCACTTCATTTAGGCCACGATAGTCCACAGTTAATCTCCATTCTCCATCAGACTTTCGCACTGGCCATATAGGACTATTAAAGGGTGAGCGAGTCTTACTAATCACTCCTTGATTTTCTAATTGTCTAATCAGTTTATGAATGGGGATCAGGGAGTCTCGATTGGTGCGATATTGTCGTCGGTGCACCGTGGTAGTAGCAATTGACACCTGTTGTTCTTCAACCTTCAGCAACCCCACAACAGAAGGATCCTCTGAAAGGCCAGGCAAGGTAGACAGCTGTTTAATGTCCTCAGTCTCTACAGCTGCTACACCAAAGGCCCATCTATACCCTTTTGGGTCCTTAAAATACCCTCTCTTGAGGTAGTCTATGCCAAGGATGCACGGAGCATCTGGGCCAGTCACAATGGGGTGCTTTTTCCATTCATTTTTAGTTAGGCTCACTTCGGCCTCCAATACAGATAACACTTGAGATCCTCCTGTTACTCCTGAAATACTGATAGGTTCTGTCCCTTTATGATTCGATGGCATTAGGGTGCACTGTGCACCAGTGTCTACCAAGGCTCGATACCTTTGTGGTTTTGATGTGCCAGGCCATCGAATCCACACAGTCCAATAAACTCGGTTGTCCCTCTCCTCCACCTGGCTGGAGGCAGGGCCCCCCTAATTAAGAAATGGATTCGTGCTGCTCACAGGGACTGGACCTTCATTTCTCCTATTCACACTTGGGAAAAAGGGATTTGAGGCCCATCTACCCTGACTGGGGTCCTGCTCATTGGTAACTGGAGCAGCCATCCTCCTAGAAAAATTCGCTCTGGTATTTCTTTTAGCTTGCAACTCACGTACTCGTGCCTGTAGGGTACTGGTAGGTTGTCCATGCCATCTGTTCATGTCCTCCCCATAACCACGCAGGGCAAACCACAGGATACCTCGTGATGTGTTCCGTTTCCTTTGAGCTGGTCCTGTAGGAGGGCGTTTTCTCTTAACAGCCGCAACGCGGGCCTGTGTAGGTAGAGAGTCAAGTTTATTCTCTATCCTGGACAGTTTGTCTGACAGTTGTTTAAATGAGTCCTTGTTTTCCTTAGTCAGTTTTTCCACAGCCAAGATGCGTGCCTGCAGTGGGGAAGAAATACTGTCTTCATACTGTCGCATACAGTTAGCCATTTCACCCACAGTAGAACGTGCCATAGCATCTTTTCCCCAGACTAATATTGACAATGTATGGGTATATGTCGGTGGAGCATTCTTCACAACCTTCCGGAACATGGATCGGTTGCATTCCACTTCATCAGGATCTACAGGATCTACAATTTCCCGTGGGTGTCTATAAATGATCTCTTGCACAGCTAGTTCTCTAAGGTAGTTAATACCTTTTTCTATAGTGGTCCATTTGCTCAGGTGGCTCATAACATCATCTTTATAGGGATACCTGCTTTTTACAGCTGACAGGAGTCGCCTCCAGAGACTGATAGTGTTTGACTTTCTTGCAAGCGCCTTATCAATACCACCATCTCTGGACAGGGATCCCAACTGTCTGGCTTCTCTGCCGTCTAATTGCATGCTATCCGCCCCATTATCCCAGCATCGGATCAGCCAGGTAATAATTGGCTCACCATCATAACAGCTGAAATCTTTCCTTATATTTCTCAGGTCCTTCAGGGATAAGGAGTGGTAGGTTATCTCTACATCCGAGTCCTCCTCCTGTGATAGTTCTGCTTTAGAAGGACCTTTCTTCTGTGATGGGTCTGCTTTAAAATGACAATCAAGGGAACCCCCCTCTGTGTCAGGCCCTGACTCTGACTGAGAAGGGCCCTCACCTGGGTCACGTGATGGCTCTGCCTTAGAAGGCTCTGAGTCATCATCCTCCTCTTCACGAGCTGATTTCTTTTGGTATTTCTTCCTGGTTACAGGAGCAATTGGTACAGATTCGTTAGATGCTGGGGTCTGAGTAGATGCAGTGGCTGTCGTGGGAGTGCTGAGACTCATTAGAATCTGAGTAGCTGCAGTGGCCATCTTGGGGGGTGTAGCAGCTGTGGTGCAGGCTGCCGAGGTTTCAGTGGATTTAGTGGCTGTAGCGGCAGCACATGCTGTAGGATCTGAGGTGGCTGCATAACACCTACAACTGTCCCTGCACCGATATTTAACCTTATCCCACATCAGAAACACACTCAGGACAACCGAAAATAAAAATATGCCACCTAGACAGCACCATCCAAATTTCACCAAATCTAGAGGAATCAGCTTGGCAGAAAAGGAGAAGGTACTATTTCCCGAAGTAAAATTGGAAGTGTAATCATTAACACAATCAGCTAAAGGACGCCCGGAGTCTGCAGATAAAATCGCTGCTACCGCAGTCAGAATAGTAACAGCCCAGTTTATCACGACATAAATCAGTATGAAACGCCATAACAAAACAATGCATATTGACCAGTGCCCAGCAGTGATAAACTGCACATAAACAGTAACAAACAGCGCATACGGCAAGTAAGGTATCATTACACTTAACTCTGTAAAAGGCTTTATAAAGAGATGAGATAACACAGCGTTCGAAAACGACATTACCATCTTCGCTATCTGTTTTAATTTCCAACCCCTCGTAAATCTCAAAGGAAGAAATCTGATACTCTCTCAGCTGAGCTCTCTGGGTCTCCTCCCACCGGAGCCGGGATTCGACTTATCACAGGAACCTGTTGGAGCTTCTCTCGTGCCCCAAGTGGGGCGCCAATAAATCTGTCACGGTTTAAAGCTGGGCTGGCTATTAAACCTACGGCAGACGCTCTCTGTTAACCCTCCCCCCGCACCCGAAGGGAAAGGGAAAGGGGAAAGGGAGAGAGACTTACGGGTTGGAAAGTTAAAACCGTTTTAATAAACCTATAATAATGAAAAAGAGTATAATAATAATATTGGAATAATCAAATATATACAAATATATATACAAAACCAAGATCGAGCTCCCCCGATGTCGGCAACGTCACCACCGGCACTGCAGGGCAGGCTCCGGGAAGGCCCAGGCTGGGCCTAGCGACAGTCGAGAGCTGGATTCAGGGATGCACGGATCGGGATCGGGGGCAGCAGGAAAACAGTCGGAGTCCTCCTTGGACACCGGCCATAGCAGAAAAGAGACTGAGACCCTCGTGATCCCCCCGCTTTATACCGAGAATGACGTGTATGGGATGGAATACCCTCGTTGGTCAATTTTGGGTCACCTGCCCTGTCTGCTCCCCCTGCAGCTGCAACCCCCCTTCGGCTCTTCACTCATAAGCAGTGAGGAATTTAGCAGTGACCTTGGTTTCTCAAAGACTAAGTACAGCAAGAGCCTTACTGCACAACATCCCTACCGGTGCCTCAGCGATAACTACAAACTTCGAGCGTTATCAGTCCTGGAAGCAGACACTGTCTGCAAAACATGTAGTTAGTTTCAGAAAGTGCAGTTACTTAGAGGAGACTTAGCTGAAAGTAAAAATCACTGAAAGGAAAATCGGCCTGGTTTAAGACAAACCAGGACAGCACACTGCTGGCTCATGGTCATCCTGTTGTCCACTAGGACCCCCAGGTCCCTTTCCCCTACGCTGCTCTCCAACAGCTCTGTCCCCAACTTGTACTGGTACATGGGGTTGTTCTTGCCCAGATGCAGGACTCTACACTTGCCCTTGTTATATTTCATTAAATTTCTCCCCGCCCAACTCTCCAGTCTGTCTAGGTCTCTCTGAATGGCTGCGCAGCCTTCCGGTGTGTCAGCCACTCCTCCCAGTTTGGCGTCATCAGCGAACTTGCTGACAGTGCACTCTATTCCCTCATCCAAGTCATTAATGAATATATTGAATAGTACTGGTCCCAGTACCGACCCTTGAGGGACTCCGCTAGACACAGGCCTCCAACTGGACTCTGTCCCATTGACCACTACTCTCTGGCTTCTTTCCTTCAGCCAGTTCACAATCCACCTCACTACCCGATCATCCAGACCACACTTCCTCAGTTTAGCTGCGAGGATGCTGTGGGAGACCGTGTCAAACGCCTTACTGAAATCAAGATAGACCACATCCACAGCTTTACCATCATCTATCCACCGGGTTACATCCTCATAAAAGGCTATCAAGTTGGTTGAGCATGACTTCCCCTTGGTGAAGCCATGCTGAGTGCCCCTAATGGTCCCCCTATCCTTGATGTGCCTAGAGACAGCACCAAGGACAAGTTGTTCCATCACCTTTCCGGGGATGGAGGTGAGGCTGACCGGTCTATAGTTACCCGGGTTCTCCTTCTTGCCCTTTTTGAAGACTGGAGTGACATTCGCTTTCCTCCAGTCCTCAGGCACCTCTCCCGTTGCCCACGACTTAGCAAAGATGATGGAGAGTGGCCTAGCAATGACTTCCGCCAGCTCCCTCAGCACCCGCGGGTGCATCCCATCAAGGCCCATGGATTTATGGACGTCCAGGTTGCTTAATTGGTCCCTGACCCAGCCCTCATCAACCAAGACAGACTCCTCCTCTATCCTGACTTCTTCTGGGGCCTCAGGGGTCCGGGGCTCCTCAGGACAGCCTCCAGCAGTATAGACAGAGGCAAAGAAGGCATTCAGTAACTCCGCCTTCTTTTTATCCTCTGTCTCCAGGGCCCCCACCTCATTCATCAGTGGGCCTACATTGCCTCTAGTGTTGGCTTTACCTGCAATGTATTTGAAGAAGCCCTTTCTGTTGTCCTTGACCTCTCTTGCAAGGTTTAATTCCAAGGAGGCCTTAGCTTTCCTAGTTGCCTCCCTACATCCTCTGACAACAGACTTCTATTCCTCCCAAGTGGGAGGCATTCCTAGGCATTCTGTCTCAGTAATCAGTTATTTTTGTCCTTTTCTTTTCTCCTAGTCTGCAAGTGGATTCTTTCTTCTTGTTCTGTAAGAGTATCTTATTGTCCTGTACGTAGTGGACCTGAAGAATAATTTATCCCCTTCATCTTTACATATCTGAATACCTTTTTCATATTACCTTCCCAAGTAGATAATCCCATTTCTTTCACTCCTTTCTTACAAGTAATTTTCTAGACTTCTGATCATCATTTTTTTCCTGAAATGCAGCTTGCTAAAAAGCTCATACTGCTCTAGCAAAAGCCACTAAAACCAAAGGAAATAAATTATTTCACAGATTTTAAAAATGAGACTCATGTTTATGCCCTCAAGGCTGACACTTCCTACTCCACCGCTGCATGTCATTGTTAATTCCCATCCAGTCTAAGGTCTGCTGTAATGCACAAATACTCCTCTGGAGACTTGCTGCATAGACCACCATTCACCACTCTACTCCTGCAGCTCACTACTTTTACTACTTGGTACTTCCTGAATAACAACCTTTTAGTTAATTTCTGAAAATTCTTAGGGTCGTGCATAAATCTATTCTTTTCCTCTGGATTGGTTGGTAGCCCTCTCACCTCGGTAGCAATAGTAAACTTTGCAAGTACCAAGTCTATTACAAATTTTAATGGAAACAGTGACAAGTCCCACTACCTTCAGAGCGTGACTGGGACATGACATACTGTTGATCATACAATACTGATAACTAAATGACTTTGAATTCTATGACTACACAGAACATATAGTGATAACTACACGTCCATATTCTTTGAATATAATTTTACAACTGCTTCTGTATTTACATTATAGAATTTCTATCTAAATCACATTTCCTTGTTTATAATACTGTTAGAAAAACAGCGTGAAATGTCTGGAAAGTCAAAAAATAGCACGTCTGTTGTTCCTTCACTCCAAAAGGTCTCTTAACCTGTGATAAAAAGAAATTAGGGTGATTTGAAGTGTTTTGTTCTTTACAAATGTGTGTTGTCTTTTACTCCACTCCTGGTTATACTCTAGCTGTTTATAAATGTATTACCTAGTCAAGATTTTTAGAGGATGGGATTGTTTTGCTTTGTTTTGTTTCTCTTTGCTTTGTTTTCACAGAAATTAAGGCCAGGCTGACTGTTCTGCAAATCCATGATTCCTTTGTTACCCTCCAACTCTTTTAAAGAAGAACAGCACGGGTCAGATTCTGACAGTCTACTTGTACTCCAATTCCTGTGACTGGTGTTCCATAATGACTGGGTGTATCTCAAGGTCTAGACCCTTAAAAAGAAACATGAGACACAAACATTTGCATGTTTACTCATACATTGATATGTATGATCATGATCCTGTGTTTTCTTTTTTTCCAGCCTTCTGAAATATCTTGATGTAAAAGGAATAGAGTCTAATGGTTTTGAATTGTTATTCCTTAATCATATGGGTTAAAGATGTTTTAACATTTATTATTCTTCCAAGTGAAAAGCCGCTAAGACCAAATAGTATTGCTATTGACTAAAAACCAGGACAGGTTTCAGGTTTAAAAACAGAAGGCTAAATTTTCAATATTGGCTTTTAGATTTGATGAATGCAATTTTGTACCCTCAGATATATAGACTTGGCACTTTGAAAACTTGACTTTTGAGAGCCCTTTTGATATATAATCCAATTTGGGATTTGTAAGTGGAATAGCTGCAAGAAGGCATATCACTTCCATATTTTCTGAAATTCACATAAGCATGGACTTAACATGAAAATATAATTTTGGCCTAAAAGCTAATATATGAAAGTACATGTCTTTTTCTAGAAAGGCATATCTGGAGTGGGGAAACTAAGGGAAATTTCATACCACACAGAATTTAGAGAAATTGACCTTGTTCTTTTAATGATATTGAGGCATTTAAACTTCATTTTTCCTAAGGGAAACCAGCTTTTTCATAACTGTTCTAATCATATCTTCTGAATAACCAACACAACAATTTTGCAGCACTGAAAAGACAAGAGTATTTTGGAAACTAAAAATGTACTGAAGATCAAATTGAAGAATCCACACTAGAATTTCCATTTAATGTCTAAATTGACAGAATTAAGATCAACCTTCTTTTACATGATGATATAAGAAGTCAAAGCACAACTTCCAAACTCTTTTCTGGGAATTATAATGTTACTATCCACCACATTTGGAGCAAATCTTAGAAAGAAGCTATTTAAAAATAATTATAAAGATGACAAAATCATTCTTTTACACTAACGGAGCATGCTGGCAATAAAGAGAAAAGTAATTTATATGAAAATCAGAGAAACTCCTACTTAGCATAAGCAAGAAATTAAAATTAAAGATCAGTTAAATCAGGATATAATCTTATTAAACATTAATTGTTTGGAGCTTTTAAGTAATAGGAGAGGCTAAGTGAAGAACTCATTTGAGGAAAACACTGTCAGTAACTTAAAGAAAAATGGATTGTGTCAACTTCAGCCACCAAACAATCACATCAGACTCTCTCCTGAAAATCAAAACAAGGAAGGAAAAAAAACCCCAAAACATTTCTAAGTTAAAGTCCAGAGTAAGCTGGACTTCAGGTGTGCAAAGTGAGACTTAGAATTTATCTTAACTGCCACTGTATTTATATGTTTCGCATTTGAGAAGCAAATGGTGCTGTATTCATTAAGTGGGATTAAACTACCTGTCACGTTTTTCAACAGCTTGATATTGTCTTGAGAGTCAGGGGCATTAGAAGCGCCTATGACATTAAACTCCAAAGTGTATCCTCTCGTGTTTCATTTCTGCATTGTCATCAGATTATATCTCTGAATGTGAAAGGATTTTGAATAAAAGACCTACTGTTTCTTTCAACCTTTAAAAAGATATTGCAAAAAGTCCTTTTAGTTTTGCAGTAAGTAAAACCAATCACCTCGCTGCACACCCATGTACTGTAGTTAGTCTATCTACACTATTAAACTGGCAAGCTTTGACAATGATCTAAGAAAAACTGTACATTAAAAACCATTGTGTACTTTTCTTATCACTTTTATTTTATCAGTATATTGGAATTTCAGAAAATAATACACTACAGCCACAGCTTGAGATAGATCTTTCCAATATATACCTAAATTGGATTCTAAAATCACGACTGGAGCAGGTCAAGCGATTTTTTTGGAGGATGTTGATGCCATCAAGGCTACTTCTCGTTGTTCCTTAAGGGGTTGTCTTCAAGTGAGTTCATACTCAGTCTTAACTTCAGTGCTCATGTTTTAGCTTTTTACCAGTTCAAAAAATATAGGAAAGAAAGAATAATTCTTAATCAGTCACTTTACCTGTTTTTCCCATAAGACACAAGCAATATTTTCTTATTTTTTTTTCTCTTTTGGCTTGAAATACAGCTTGATAAGAAAACATTTCTTGAGTGTGAGAAAATACAATTTGTGTTGAAAGGTAAAAGATAAGCTCCAATAGCTGTAGCAGTCTGGAACTCGCCAAATCTCAGTCTGGAGAGGGAATCCAGAGAAAGCAGTTCAGTGTAGTCACTTCATTCTGGAGATGAAAGCCTATACACTGCATAAGAAATTACATCTGTGATCTAAAAACTGCCTTGTTTTTAATATTTCAGTCCCTTACATTGGTCTGAAAACAAATGAAAAGAAAAGACACGATCGTTCATCCTCAAAATGCGTGATGCAGCGGTTCAGATGAAGATAATGTTAGTGATCTGTCTCCATAACGAAACATTTAGCTGAAGTTATCCGGGTCTTTTTTCAGTCAATAATGCTCTTGAGAATACATTTCATCGTGGGATTTTCATTATGGCTTCGAATAGACCAAAGTAACGAAACAAAGGCCTTCTTCATGGCATAGCCTTGAATTATCTTCCTACGCCACAGAAAATTGAAAGCTGAATTACACAGAAATTATTGAGTCAGGGGGGTTATGTAAATATTTGCTTAATAGCTATGTGTCATGCAGTTTTTGTAAATATTTGTTTGGATTTCAATATGACTTGGTGTGTACCCTCTCAGCTGTAACAACTTGTTTTGAGAAAATATTTATGTGAACTTTGCAAACCAAAAGGCTGTTGTGCAGCTCAACTTCACACTTTTTTCTTGGCCAGTCCCATGAATAAGAAATATAGTGTTGCCTGGAACAAGGCTTGTCTTGCATTTCTTTGAGTATTTCTGAAAAAAAGGCTGTGACAAGACACAAAGGTAGGTAGACTTTTAAAAATAAACATTAGAAAAAATGTGAAACCTCAGACAATTTGTTTTACATTACATTAACCCTAATTGTCATTATGCAAACTAGAATTACAGATTCTTTTACTTAAATTACTTAGATTAGAAATTGTAAGAGGCTGGGACTCTCTTTAGTCTAGTGGTCATAAATCACATAGCACAATACAGTCTGCTTTGTCCATCAGTTCTTAAATACTCACAAACAAGTATTACACGGCAGCGTAAACATTCAAAACACTACTGATTCTTTTTGGTTTTACACAATAAATTCAAACCGCATGGAATCTAGTTTCTTGGGACACTATTTTCTGGCAGTTCCTTGTATTTTGGTGTTAACAAAGGCAGCTGTTTGAGATAACTGAGGAGATTCAGGGCATCAACAAGACTGAACTGATATGAGGTAGTCAAGATGCATCAATTATCTGAGCTAGCTCAGAGAAGTCTTACTATTTCTTTCATGATTTGTAAGAAACTACCAAACGGATGACAAAAGAAAAATCTATTTTCCACAGGCAGAGTCAATCAATCAGCTGAATGGTCATGTATATAAGTTATTCCTATGTTCAGAATAATAGAATCTGTACAATTTAACATTCTTCACTTTGCAAATTATCTGGGTACAGATTATGAATTTTGGAAATATATTTTTCTATTTACAGTTCTGTAACTTGTGTCAATAAATTTTAACTCACGATTCTTTCCTGAGCTGATCATTTAGAATATTCATTATTTATACTATATAATTTGTCCTCTAAATTACATGGCATTATTTATGTTCCCTGAATAGGTGATTTATAAATAGTTTTACAAATAAAATGAATTGTATTTTCCTTTATCAGATTAACTGCAAATTTTCCTAGTTATTCAAATCTATCATGCAAATGATTAGAAAAGGCTGCAAATTGCACTGCTGATCCCCATAATTCCAATAAAATTGATGGTGCCTTTGTTGTTAATTTTTTATTTAGAAATGTTGAAGATAAGCATTTATGTGTTGGAATATAGGTAAATTACTGAATGGGAGAAATTACAAGCAAAATAGTCTGAGGTATTATGAGTTCTATTTTTATAGAAGCAATAATGTGGTTCTTGTACTGAGGTATGTGAAAACATTAAAGGGGAAAAATATAGGGGAATTTGAATCAAGCTTAGGTTTTTCAGGACTGTTATTTTGTTCACAAGAGCAGAAATATTACTTCTCTTGGTTTACTTTGAGAAAGAATACACTTATTTTTTAAAGTGTGAAACATTCTACAAACAGAAGTGAAGAGGGCCAAAAATTATTGTCGGGGGGTGGAAGTTAAAAATCACTTAGCAACCCTCCAAACTACAGTTTTCTTTTCAGTGCTGCCTAACCCGTGAGCAGTAACAATCAGTGCAGAGAACAGCAGGGTGCAATCCAAAAGCCACTGGTCCTGGAGATAGCAATGTCCCTGAAACAATGAGAGGAGCTGGCACAGCTGTAACAGTTCCCTCAGTCTTGCATTTTACAGAGGTATTTAGAGCAGCAGTGGCATTTGGGCCCTCCAGCTCAACTGCACAGCACAGTAGGGGTTGGATAAAATAAAGAAATGGGAAGCAATGTACTTGGTTGGAGTCCCACATCTGCCTGGCACTTAAATACCATTGAAAATGCCAAGAGCCAGTTTTTTGGGGATTCCTTTAAATAATAAAAACAACAAAAACTCTCACTGTGGAAAAAAAAAGTTTTCATTTAATTCTTTTTCTAACAAAAAGAGACAATGAAACAACAGGAAACGATACACAACCAATTTGTTGCAGGGATGTGCGTTATTGAAATCACCTTGTGTGCAAGGGAAGGTAGAAGCATGAGTAGGCTGCTCTACAACAGGAAGCAAGCCGGGAACCAGCAAAGACAGCAGGGCAGTGCCCTCAATGGCAAAGGATGCAGTCCCACAGTGCCCAAACAAGAGGAGTGGAGGACATCTGGTGACAGTAACCAGTAACCTACAACATGTGGCAGACTCAGGACCAAAGCTTAAATGTGATACCTAAGCCAAAGAGCAGAGGATGTGCAGCTTTTTTCCACAACTTAGCTGTTTTCACAGAAGTCTGATCCAAGGTTACACAGATGCTCCATATCTTAGCCCACCGTCGACAGCGATGGTTACAGTCATGTCAGGGCAGATCCCATTGTGTATTTTATTACTCATTTTTGAAATCAGGCTTTGAACTGAGTGCCAAAGGAGCTGGGTAAAACATTTTAGTATTTGATTGCCTTGATGGAGTCCACACAAGTTCTTTCAAAGTTTACAGTTTTGTTACAGTTTGGGGGGCTGCTGAGTAAACCCAATGATTAACTTTCTGTCCACCTAGCCCAGACCTCAGCAAAGCAAGTTAACTGTGTCAGAAGTATGGTGAAAAGAAGTTTCCTTGCTGAGAGATGGCAGCCAAGCAGGAAGAAAAAACTAAGAGGCAAAGTTCTCCCTCCAGTCATGATCACGAAGAATACTCTTCATGAATATGGGCAGACACTGGGATGAGAGATGGGGAGAGCATTGTCCTCCTCAAACTGTCTATATTCCCCAAGCTGCTGAAGTGAACAGCTCCTTCCCAAACACAGGAGTCGGCTCTGCCTATGCCTTCTTTTGCTCCCATCAGTACAGAGATTATTGAATGATGAAGCTGGGTTTTGAGAGGATTAATCTTTCCCCTCACCAGTTTAATGTCTGGTTTTGGGAAAGCACCAATGTGGTCTCTTGTGACAGCCAAACACTTTGCCATTATTCTCTGTCTGTATCATTGAGTACCACAATTTGATTCCATTACAGAGAAGAATTACTAACTACTTTTATTAGACCAATAGATGTGGTTGGGGAAAAAAAAATAATCAAACAAGTATGGGTGATGCAGTAAAACTATCCATGCTTTCTGCACCTCTGAATGTATTATTTCCTTTGTGCCAGGAGCTATGAAGATAAAACACCTCTGTTAGCCACTAAATATTCTGAATTAATAAGAAAAACTCTCATCTTTAAGGAATGTTATATACCCCATAGAAATTTTGATTAAAATAATGTTTGGTGATCAGGAAGCTGATCATAAGAACCAACCAAAACAATTAAAAATTTAAAAAATATATTAGAGCAAAACAAACCCCAGTGCCGAGTAAAGAGATTATAGGATATTTGCATATTTTTCTAGTTACTATCAATCCAAAAGCGGGGAAATTATATTAGAGGTCAGTGTGGTAGAATAACAATGCAAAGGTTACTATTTAAGTGATACACAGAACACTTTAAAAATGATCCAAAGCAACAAAACAGAGGCAAATCAAAATCATGATTATAGGAGAAAGCAAACACAGAAAGTCAAATTGAAGCCAATATTTCAGCCTAATATGTCCAGTGGAAGGTCACTGTATTTGTTTTTTTAGGGTACAGTTTTTCATTTGATGCTGTATACCAATGGTATGCCACAGCCTACTACTGAACCTATGAGGAGGAGATCCAGCTTACCTCTTGGGTTGCAAGAATTAGGGGCTGCAGCACTTATTCCCAAACGCAGTACCTAAAAGCCTGATGATCCGGACAGTGGTTCCTATAGATAAGCTGAATGCAAACAAAACTGCATTGGGTTGAGCTTGGGAAAGGGGAAGCAACAGTGTTTCTCCTAAATGTTTAAATGTTTTTCTTTTTTGTTTCCCAATACTCAAGTCAGTAATTAACTGTCTTAAATTAAGTTGAATTCCCCAAGTTAAGCTTGTCTTGTCTGCAACCATAACTGATGAGTGATTTCCCTGTCTTTGTTTTGACCCACAAGTTTTCTTGCTCTTGTTATTCCTATTTTCTTCCCTATCCCACTGTGGGGAGGGAGTGAGTGAGCGGCTGTGTGGTGCTTGGCTACTGGCCAGGGCCAATCCGCTACAAACACACATTTTTTAACATTCCTGAGCCTCCTAATTCAGCATATGGGAATGGTCCAGCATTCCAGAGAGAGAGCTGCTGCTTTTGCACATTCATATTTTATTTCCATGAAAGCGAAAGTAGGGAAGGGGTTACAAGGAAGATGATGTTTACTTGCTTTTTCTGGTTATAGAGGCATACGTGAACAAGTCATATGGATGCAGGAATTCTTAGTTTCTGGAGCTAAGTTGTAGCAATAGGCACCTGCAGGGTGAATGGTGTTAAGTCATGTGTTTGATAATTTGAATCTTCCACAGGAGCTGCCTATTTCTTTCCACTGGATATGTGAGATACCTAGGATGACTATTCAGCTAGCTTGCACACCTCAGGTGCTTAAGGTTAGGCACAAGTAGGTTACTGAGAAGTGCTGACCTATAGGGAAACAACAGGGATGTGATCAATCTAATAATCCAACCCTTTAAGTGCTCCCTGGAGCTGTTAGGAAATCTACTTTGGATCCTTAGTCCAGAAATCCTGAACTGAAGGCAGGTAGTAGCATGAGCTTTCCTTAGGTGCTCACAACAGGAATAATTTCTGCCTCTGAAAACACAACTGGTCCTTTTCTACTTAATAGCTTAATAACTGCAATATTCTACTAGACCATGGAATAAACTAGCTCAATTCCTTTCTGTCTTGCAACATACTGATTTTACTTGGAAAATACCTTGAATAAAACATTGATACTGTTCTGTAAACCAGGACCACAACAAAGACCTCCCCCACAAACTGATGAATATCCTGAGGGTTAGACTGCTGTTTGCCCTCTCTACAACACTTTTGGTAAGATGAGCAGAAATTTGGTTTTCCCTCCAAAAACTCTGTCTTTCCCACATGTCTGACTTCTCTTAGTGAGCGCTGAGCTGTGTCCTTATAACTTACTGGATAAAGAAGAGATGCTCTTTGGGTTTATGTGCACACCCACAGTAATGAATCCCACAGTGCTCCTCACAGCTGCGGTGTGGCGCTGCATTGGGATGATGACACCTTCGCTTTGCTCTCGCCTCTTGTCATACAGGCACAGCCTTTTAGGCTTAAGCACTAGCTATACCTGCATTGCATAACTGAGGCAAAATTGCCAGATATTAAAATAATTTGAAGACTACAAAAGCTGAGAGCTTAGAAGCCAAATTTGACTTAAACTCTACTTTTTATCCTGCAAAAACTTTTTTAAAGTGCACTCATGTTTCGTGTTTTTTTCTGGTTGGTTTTTTTTTCTTTTTTAATCTGATCCTTCACCCTACCACCGGTGATGTAACCCAGCACTAAGGTTCAGTTTAACAACAACTGCCTAACTGTATAGGTAGATGAGGCCAAAAACATGAGAGATATACTGAAAATAATAGGTTGATAAGTATTTCAGGCTAAACAACTGTAGAATATCTGGGTAGATTGATGATGCTATGAGCTTGGAAGTCAAAGTAAAGAATTTCATTCCAAAATCAATTTGAAACATAATTATTTTCTTCAGTAAACAGCTTTAATTAAGTAAGTTTTTCTACCATGTTGATCTGAGTTTTAGGTTAAGAGCATCTGTTATAAGCAATTGGAATGAAGGAATGAAATGAGATTTTCAGACTATTTTAAATTTATTTTTTTTCAAATTAAGACAAATGGGAAACTCTTGAGGGCACCTAAATGATGTCTAAATTATGAGAGGTGAATGATAGCAAAGGTAGGACAAAATGTTCACAGTATGAATAATTCAGAATTTAGAGACCAAAATTTAAATACAGAGAGATATAGCACACAAAGAGTTCAAGCAGAGAATTTCACTTAGTGCAGTTGCCAAGTAAAACCATCAAAGCAAATAGCTCAAATGAGTTTAAGAGAGAACTCTGCATGTCTGAGCAGGAAGGGAATCAAAGGATATAGTTACTAAGCAAGAAAATGGGTGTGAGATATAGACTTAAAGAGAATGGCTTATTGGGTCAGGTGTTCTTCTCTCTCTCTGGCAGTGCCTTGTGTCCTTGTTTCTTAATCTTTCATAAAAGGAGGATTGAAAGTAGTCATAAGGAAAAGCCTTACAAAGACTATAATTAAAATGTACTGCAAATGTTTTAATCTGACTGACTTGTGTTTTGATTTGGGGTTTTTACATTAATTAGAGAGACTATAAAGGCTGCAACAACCATTTCATCAAAGACAAAGGTTTAAAGAACAGCCCAAGACTGAGAGTTTCTTTCTTAATGAAAACATCTTCAACATGTGAACTAAGAAAATTTTGAAACTGTGGGTCTGAAGAAGGAAATCTACATAGAAGTGAAAGGTGGAACATAAAAAAATATACTTTGGAGAAATTAGACTAAGCCACATAAATCAGAGAGTAAAGTCTCAGTTAGAATTCAGTCTACCTGAAGAAATACTAAGCATAGGTTGCAATATTAGATATTGTACATCAATATATAATTTTTAATTTGCATCCCAATTGAAACTAATTTGCATGTTATAATTACCTTTCCAACTGTCTTTTGGGAGATGAAAACAGAGCTATTAACAAAACTTCAATGTATCAGAGTTTCTAGACTAAATAAATTTGCTCTATGATATTGCCTAGCAATCTTTCCCCAAATGGCAAAAAGCATAAATACACTTCATTAAACAAAAAGAACTGGAAACATTGGAGGTTTAAAATATTAGAGCTTATAGAATATTTTGCACCAACAATCATTTTAATGATTTGCTTTCAAATATAAAACTGCTGTTTTATTTAATAGCTTGATTACATACTTCCTTACAATGTTTGGGCTGCTATAAGCTACACTGTTTAGTGCTTACCCACAAAGTGCATTGAAAACAACTTATTAAACCTTGGAATGCCTTCACAAAGGATAAACTGTGGTCATCAGTACTAAAATCAATGTTTCTCATATATCCAGGCAGAAACAGGGTATTCTGAAGTGCTGAGGGTTATAAGAGAAGTTGTTCCTTAGGCTGAAGCTAACTGGGAGCAGGATCTGTCTTTTAGATGATCAGATCATTGATAATCTTTTACATCACCTACTTTAATCATACAGACCAGAGTTACAAGATTGGACATAATTGTATGTCAAGGGCCTACATGATTTAAGATTAATTTCTGAATTGTAAATAACTTTTTCTGTCTCCTGTGTTGAGTTTTAGCAGTTGCAGGGATTAGATCACTGGATCATGTGTCTTCCTTGCTGAGCAGCTTTTGTGTGTATGTGTGCAGAATATAGTTCTTTCCCGCTTTCAAAGCACTGAAATTAAGAATATTGTTCTTTACTACCTCTAATTTGGAAGAGAAAGATAATCTGAACCCCAGATTAATTGTGCAGCCACTCAATTGGGATCAGATAGCACAGTCAGATTTACAGATCCAGGATTTCTTTTTTTTCTTTCTTTTCTTTTTTTTTTTTAGGAATAGAGTAGTATCTGTAGAAGACATTCACTGTAGAAGTTTTTTATTTTATTGGAGCAAAACTCAAGCTGGTTAATAACCAGGATATTTGTGGGTTTTTTTTCTCGGGAAAGAGAAAATATTTCGTTTATGGAATCTGCATACAGAAGTTCAAAAAAAGCCATGCAGGAGACTGAGATGTTGATGTTAACTGCTCTACAGTGAGAAAACTTTTAAAGTACATTGCTCTTTATTGAGTGTAGCTAATTTTATGGTTCAGGCTTACTAGAGATATTCAGAGAAATGTAATTTTTTTTTATGGGGATTTTTTTGCATTTTCCTTTTCCTTAGGACTGCAAAATTCTTCAAGGAAAACAGAGCATCAGGTTTTCCCAACTGGAGCTCCAGTCCACTTGACTGAAAGCCCTCAATGTTGATATTGGGAGACTGGTCTGTTAAAAAGCACCACAAGTGAACTGGAAGAAAATAAAGTAGATCTGACTGATAAGTTACTTATTTTCCATAGTATGTTTGTCAAAATTCGTGTTTGCAGACTGGTTTGATTTTTATGGCATGGTATTCTGTAACAGAAAAATTCTTTGAGAAATACAACCAATGGTAGCACACAGACACACTGTCGTGAATCTTGCTATGGTGATTTAAGACAGTAACTTATGACCCCGGCAGGAAAGGAGAAGAAAAGCATACTTGAAGCACTGCAGTCACAGTCTAGTGTAATCACCTAAGCTGCCAGCAATGGTAGTTTGTGCTGGTATGCCAGAATGAAGCAGATAAAACATGCTCACAGACTCCCTTTTGCCAGCTCTGCTATGAGGGTTTAACCTCCAGCAAATGCATGAAACAGGCAGCAGAGCAGTGGTAATATCTTAAGCAACTACAGCGATCTGCTTTACAGAGCATGAGTGAGAGTAAAGCTAGTAGCCAGGCTGTGTATTTTTGCTATTGGAAGTATGCAATTCTGTGTGCAATAGCTGATGAGTGGAGAGCAGAAATATATTTTTTTTACCTGCTTGGTGGGAAGGTAGAATGAGACCACAGTATTTTGCTTATTTTCATTTTGGATTTGAAATAGGTTTCAATCTATGCTTCTACGCATACTCTAAATGAGTGATGTACTAATTCCCTGTGCTTCCTAAAAGTCATCCAATCCACATGATCTGATCTTTTGTAAATGTAACTTGTATCAAGAGAACCCTTGAATTTCATATGCTTGCATTAAAAAGTTCAGTGTTATTTGCTCTTATATCTCAACCAGAGAGAAATGCTGGCTAAAATCTAACAAGGAGCTTTACCACAAACTAAAAGTAAATATATATTTTTGTCAGTGAATAGATTAATCTTCACAGATTTTTTTTTTCAAAATAAGCTCTTTAGTTTAAATCCAAAATGCAAATGTACATGAATATATTAGAACTTACTTTGCATTCTGTGTAGAAGATTCAAATTTCTTCCACATCTTTATGGGTTTGCCTGTAAGTTTAAAATATAGACCTTTCTCTTTTCATGTATGTTGTCTCATAATTCCCTTCTCCAGTGTCTGTCACAAAGATATAATGTAAATAAACATTTTCACTCAGGTTGCTAAGGGCAATGCTTAGAGATATGCAAGCAGATCTGTTTTGATAACTGTCGTTACAAAGATTTATGATGTTACACCTCCAGCCCAAAGAGGCTAGTTGAAGTCATATTGAGTTCCTAATACTGACGCCAAAAAAATGACAATAACATTAAGGAAAAATACTTCCTTCAGTTTACACTGTAAATGTATATGATGTCTCTAGAGAAAAGGTCAGTTTTCATTTCTTTGTTCTTCCAAGCTCATATTTGCTAGTGTTGGTATCACTCTAAAGGTATTTTGAATCCCTGTGGCTGTGATTTTCTTTGTCAATGCATTCAAAGCTTAGACAAGCTTATTCAATTAAACAAAGATCTGAAGCTGTCAGTATAGGAAGAAGTTGAATAGTCTTTTTATATAATTAATTGTACCTCTGAAGCACACAATGAACCAGTCTGCGATATAAGAATATTCTTTTTTCTTTAGTACGATTGCATTGCTGAGAAGGAAGTCCTGCATAGCTCTGTGAGATTCTGTACATCCAAGAAAATGCAGCAACAAGACAGATAGATACTCTATTTAAGTTTGGTCTTTTGGTATGGTTTTATACTCAACAGTAAACAACTTTGCTACTTGTTCTATAAAGATTAGCTGTAGAAATTTGAAATCATCCATAACCATAGGGTCTATGAGGTTACACCACAAACTCTCCTGTTTTTGTACTACCACTACAGAGTGGATGGAAGAACAAAGAGGATAGAAGGAAACAAAAGAAAGGAGATCAAAGAACAAAGTGAAAATATACCTTCCTAAATATACTGAAAACATGCTGTCTTTCTTCTCCCCACTATTGTTCAAGATGTGGGATACCACGCATCCCACTTGAGGATCTGCGGGAGAAATATCATCATAGTCAATATGATGAGAAATATTTCTGAAGAACACAGGAACATGATAGAACACCTACAGGCTCCAGGCTGTCCAATATCCATCAGTGCTGTCTTCATCAGCAAGCAGCGTGGCGCATTTGTAGATTGAAACAGTGGCACCGAGGACCCAAAGCCTGCAGGTTTGGGAGGGTTACTAGAGACAGGTTCTAGCCCAGTCTCATGTACTGGACACCTGTCAGCAGCTGCAACGTGTTCCATGAGCTCCTGGAGCACAGATCTCAGTTAGTTTAAGTGGAAAGTAATACAGCTTGTGTGCTCAAATATCTCCATGGGATGTGAACCAAACCAACTGGGGGACCTTTTCACATACATGAAAATGCTGATGTCCCTTAACAGTGCCCAGTGATGTGAGGCAAGCTGATGAAGCTTGTGGGATAATGTGCCTGTTATTAAGGTAGGATAAAGGTGTTCAGGCTGGTTCACATCAAAGGTTCAGTTAACCTAGTGTTATGTCTCTGAAAGTGACCGCAGCAATCATGCTTCCTTGATATGCTCTTCCATAGGTGACAGATAACCTTGCATTTCACCACCTGCAATGGATATTTGTACCATAAATGTCTCTAATTCCTTCCTAGACTGCTTTAAGCTCTTAGTGTTCACAGTAGCCTGTGGCATTGAATTTCAGAGTTGGAGTGTCGGGTGAAATCGTGGCACGTTTTTTATTTTAAACTTGTCATGCAGTGATGATTACATCTGAAGCTTCCTGGATAACAAACAGTCAACAACCATTTTTACATGCCTTCTCATGGTTGTATAGATCCCTATGATGTTCACCCTTAGCTATCTATCTTTTAAATTAAAAGATCCTAGTCTGTTCAGCAGTCTCTTCTTGTACGGAAGCCAAGCCATAACACTGATTTACCTTTGACATCCTTCTCTAAACCCTTTTTTTTCTCTGTATCCTTCTTGAATTAGGGAGACCAGACCTGCCCTAAACACTGAAGATGTGTGAAGATTTATGTTTTCTAGTTCGTTCTCTCCTAGTTCGGTAGGAATTCCCAACATTTGATACTCTGCTTTTACCTCAACTACTCATTCAGCCAGTGCTTTCATGGAGCTGTTTTTTATAAACCCTGAACTTCCCTACTGAATATTAGCAACTGTTTCAGATCCCCTTACTGTATATGTAAAGTTAGAATTGTTTTTCTCCACAGTCAGGTTTTATATTTATTAAAATTGAACTTCATCATCTATTTTATCACCCAGGTGTTCTGTTTAGTGTGTCAAAATGCTTGACAATAATTTCCAGTCTTCAGTGCCCTGAAGGGTTAGTGACAATTATCTCAGCCCTTGTTCATGCCACCTTGATCTCAAAAGTCAGAACCTGACTTGAGTCTTACTCAAAGAAGGTATTGCATAAATATGTGTTTCCAAAGATGTTTCAGTGAACCCTGTGTTAATTATTTCTACTGTTATTTTATACTTTTTCTAAGAAAACTGTTTGTTAATGTTAGATGTACCATCTTTCTAGACATCCCTTAGTTAGGATGGAATGGGACAGTGAGAACACTATCTTAATATTCTTTCTCTAGAACAGCTTTTTCTTTATAACTTATAATCACATTATCTCTTTTCAAGATAAACAATTCCAATACTCTTGGCCTTTTGTTCAGAGATTTTTTTTTCACACACAATTTCTGGCACAGAAAGAAAATTAGAACCTCAGCCATTTTACTGCATTTTGACGTTGTTATTGCTTCCAGACCAACTTCTTCTGAGTGAGAAATTAGAAGGGCAGATTCACAGCAATAGTTGCACAAATCAGAGACCTTCCGTTCTGACAGTTCTAGAGGCTGAACTTAATGCACATTGAACTACATCATTAAATGCTGTAAATGGGCATATCTCCATTGAAAGCAAAGAAGAGATGTGTCTGACACCGTAAGACTGTCTGACTCATACTGATGACATGTCAGATGTCACAGGACTCAGATAGAAAATAGTTTTTCTTGAATATACTTGAGAGAATATGGTAATTTTTTAACTAAAAATGTAAATTCATTTTAAAATAGTTTTGGGAAATGTCAGTTTCCAGCTGGTTGTGAGATAGTTGTCAACTCTGAATCATAAATTAGTGTGAAATGGAGACAAACTATCACAGATATATTTTTCTTTTATATGGACACTAGCTATACAGAATGTCAAAGTGTGTGGATTGTGGTTTGCTCCTGAGAAAGGATGTAGCGCTGATAAGTCCAGGGCATCATGACAGCTCAGTTCTCAGGGCTTTCAGAACACTCTTGATGAATGCCTATGAGTATCAATCACTCTACACCACTGGAAGTTAAGTGTGCAGTAACGAAAGAGGTTGCTGTTCAGACTCCATGAAATGATTAGGCATTCTTGTTTAAATCGCTCTGGCTATAAGCAACATATAGAGTGCAAAGAGGTTGCATTAATTTATCAGCCAATTAATCTGCCAGCAAAAAAGAATCTGGTCAAATCTCATTCCTAATTTGGGGAGCTTTTTTACTTGGTTATTTCTCATGTAATAAACATGACCCTGCAGCAATGCCCTTTGGTGTCATTGGTCTAACATCTTCTAGAGTCTGTGGAAGAGCAACATACAGAATAAACAGGGGATGCTGCCTATAATCCATTCTAGACTTAGAAGAAAGTAGCTGTTGTCACATGTACATAGCCTACTTTTAAGTGGGTGTGTCTCCGTTTGGTAGGCAGGTAGGTTCACATTGCTAAAAGGGTAAGGAGGACCGGTGGCTGTATGGCTGATGACAATTAACTTCTAAGCACAATTGCATTTGTTTGTCTGTTTCCCGTGGCTCCTGTGATTGAATTTTATGTATTTATTTTTTTCTGTTGTTTCTTACTGCTTGTCTGCATTACTCTGATGCTGATGTATCTGTGTTCTCTTTATGCTCTTGATGTACTAATTTACATTGTAGCTGACATTTTTTTCCACTGAGTGTCTGATACTCTCTCCTCTTTTGCTGTTAACTTGCATTGTTATTTTCTAAGATTTCTTTCTACCTGTACTACATTGTCCTGATAGATTTCTCATGACAATACATTTTTCTTGGGCCTTTAAATAATTAGATTCCAATATTTCTTTTGATATTATTGTGACTTATTACATGCCTCTGTTTCAGGTAACACACCCTGGTGGACTATAGGGAAAAATCCTTTTGGCCCATTGTATACACCTTTGAAATTCTTATAGAAGGTGACCGTCTCCCCTTTCTAATGTCATTTGACTGAGTTGTTTATGTCTTTTAATATTTCCTCATAAGTTGGCCTTCCCATTGCTTTAATCATTTTTATCGCTCATATCCCAAATCCTTCTCAGAGTTGGGTGCAGTTTTACCTACAGTGAAGAAAAATGTTTACTTTCCCCCACTTTTTATATTATGACATTTGATTGCTTTAGTCTTTTTCTTTCTTTCTCCACCTTATCACATTGCATGTTCGTCCCCAGTCTTCTGTAAATTTGGGGATAAAGTCCTTCCAAATACTTCACTCTCCATTAGAAGCCTATATTCCATTTTTTTTCCCCCTGTAATGTATGAAGTCATCTTTTTCAGACTGAACTTTGTGCCTCTGACCCTGTTTGATTTATCTCTTTGGCCTCCTTGTCATTTGTAACACCTCACATTAAATAGGGTGTGAACATTTTAATTAATGTGCTGTTTACTGTTTCATCCAATTCAGTAATAAAAAATGATGGTTAAGATATTAAGACTATTCATGACAAAGGGCAAATGTATTTCAATACTAACGTGGAAGAATGAAGCTCAGGAAAATGATTGCACATAAAGAATACATTTTAGCTCAGAAAAGTTATTTAAGTGTCTTGCCAAGAGAGGCTATGAGCCTTTGTTTCTTTGTATATAGAGTGAAGAAAACAAACAAAAAAATGCAAGATCTATTGGCAATATAAATCACAGTTAGAGCGATGTCATACACTATCACCTCTTTTATCTCACAGAAATGTGAGCTGAAGCAATGAAAGTAATGAACAGCGCAAATGTGAAATATTTATAGCGGTTTCTTGGAAGCCTTGCAGTACAAAGTATCAAGCAGCATTACTTGACAGCTTGGAGAAACCTGTATGTCCATGCAGCATTACTACTTCTAGATTTCTCAGTAGATAAATCTCAGTACCCACCATAGCAATATCAGAACTTATTTCCCTTTTTTCTTTTGTCATTGCTATGAATATCCCTTTCTCTATCATCATCAACCTAAAATATCAGTGTCACAATAAACCATTCTATTTCCCAGCCTCTATCATCTGGATATAAGTAAAGTTATCACTTCTGTTCTCCCTTCTGCCTTTCTAAACCAACCTTTTCTTACATCCACTAATATAAATCCAAATTTTTTTCCTTTTTTTTTTTCCTGTTGGCAATATTGAATTAGGAAAAAATACAAGCTTTTTTGGTTTTGGTTGGTTTTGGTAGCACTGAAATAAGGACTTAATAGTGGGGAAGGAAAAAGGAGAAAAATATGGCATTGTCCCAGATTCTTCTTGGTTTTGAAATTCTTATTAAAAACTCAGTCACCTTTTTACCACCATTGTTTTACCTCTGCTGACAAATGAAATATAAATGTGGTCCTCATGAATATTAAACCAATAGCAAGGTATATTGATTGAACTTAGGTCAAGTCATGCTCAGGAAAACTGGAGAGTGTTCCAGCATTCCCTCAGGTATCATGCTTTCACCATGTACAAATATATGTATTATATTAATCCATATATAGAGAGATATATGGATTAATATATACTAAATAATATATAATATTACAGATGTATACATATATACATACGCAAGCACATACTTACATCGTGTATGGACTAAAACCTTCCCCATCTTGAGGACAAACTGTTTGTCACTGTGGGCCTTTGGGCAGGATATGCAACTGATGTAAATTGCTTTGGCTTCATCTCTGATCTGATGCTTCCACAAAAGAGGCAGAGTGACTGAACAGCACTGGCCAGAAGTTAATGTGTGACACAGATGTGTTCCCTGGCTGTTCTACATGAAAAGGATTAACGTCCATAAACAACATCAGAGCTACTGGCATCTGCTGTTTTAAAAACAGTTTAGACAGATAGCCAAAATACCTTTAAACTACATACACATACCAATGGCTTCTGTGTGATTTTTGATTTCTTTGAAGTTCAGAGAAGCCTCAAAGTTCATGAAACCAGTTGCACCAATTTTAAATGAGGATTTTTTCTTGGGGCAGAAAAAAACAACCGAACAAAAAACCCACCAGAATACAGTTCCCTACTGGTATACTATAGCACTGAAACAAACGTATTTTGTAAAATGAAAGCTATTCTAAAGAATTCCCTCGAGGAGATAACAGCCACACAAGGCAGCTGTTACTTGTACTCACAATTGCATCAATCTTTGATCTTTATTGTTACGGTATTATTTCTGTTCTGGTGCCATAAAAATGTTCCTTGTGGATTTTCCTTAAATAATAAATGTGCTTACCATAAAACTGCTTGGAAAAAGAGACAATTCAGATCAGTGCTGCAAATAAAAGCTAAGGAGCACCTTTATTTAATTTCATCCAGAAATGACTGTGAGATTGTTATCTTGAGTGAGGACCAAAAATTAAGTCTTCACAATTTCCTTTTTCCAATACAATCTGTACCATGAAGAATAGATTTTATGCTATTTTCTGTTTTTACTACAACTTTCATCCTGAGAATTGGGACTGCGATAGAATTTTAATTTCCAAATACATCATGTGAAATATCAGTGGCCTGTACTTTTTGACATTTCCATTAAGCTGTATTTTATGTTTCTATATATTGATAATTAATTTAGTTAAATCTTATTGGACACTATAAATGAGAGTAAAATTAGAATGCAGAAGGAGAGAAGGGTTTTCCTGTTTGGTGTATATAAAAATCGGGGTAAAAACGTTCCAAAAATTAACAAAAAGATGGTGAACAATTATACAGGAGAAGGGGAAATTCTTACTGTCCACACTGCTTACAGCCTACTGTCAAGCAGACACAGGAATGTTTAAACCAAAATTCTTTATAAGATATTACATTCAGCTGTAGGCTTAATTTCATATTAATTTTAGGAAATAGGAAAACAAACATTATATGCATGCAAAAAGCATATTTTCATAACTTTCTCCTTCTATATACTTTTCCTATTGTTTCTATAGATTGCTTTTTATTTACAAGTGTTTTGCAAGTCACAAATTACTTCGTGTGTTTCTTAATCTATATGAACTTAATGATACTGGGAGAATTGCATATTAATGTGACACTTATCTGTTAATTATTCCCTGGATTATGTAATGCACAAAAAAAAATGGTTGGGAAGAGAAAAAAGTGACAGCCTTGTGAATTTGGCCTGGGAATTTTCCATGTAAAAAGTAGCATGAAAAAAAATATGATTGTGAAGGCACCAATACACACCTGATTGCAACTCCCCCTCCCCGTCCCCCCCCCCGCCAAGGTTTGAAATACAAACTAAAATGATGACTTTAAGTATTCACTCTACTACTTGGGTGCATGGGCAGCATGGAATGCCATCGGAACTCTAATGCAAGCCTTGTTTGCAGTCAGTTATGGAGCTGCCTATCACATGGAAGTTCTTAGCAGTATGCAATCTCAAACATAAAATACCTTCAAAAGCATAAGTAACAAAAGTCTGGTGTGAACTGAGAGCAAGATTTTGTATTCATTTTCCTCCATTCCACTTCCACTGGAAGTACCTAGACAAAAAGATGAGAACAAATTAGGCGAATTTCACTCTCACATTACTTCTCCAGAGTGACCTGATTCAATGATGCTATTTGACTTCACTGTGGGGAACATCAAATAGCTGAAAGTTGGCTTATGTTCCCATTCAGCAATGGATGGCTCTAGGACAGTATGGTTAACAATATCAAGGTGAACAAATGGGAGAAAAAAATAAACTTTTAGTGTGAAATATTCTGTTCTCAGGCTCCTTTTCATATTGTCCAAAAAGACACTTTTCCCTTGAAAGATCCCTGATATTTAATGGTATATCAGTCACTTTTCTGGTAACGGAAGACTCCAAAGTCTTCAGTATGCCTGTTTTATCACTATGTAGCTGTTCCAGTAGGAGGTTCTTCATTTATGAGCTAACATGCAGAGAGACAATTTGGGCCTATGTAAGTCTCCAAATGAAGATCCAACTCCATAAAAGTAGTGTGAACAGTATGAGATTCTGACTGCTTTAATAAAGAACGGAAGTAATTTCTTGCAAAGTACAAAGGGCTGCCAAACAGTGGACAGGCAAAGCTGTAGTGTTTGGCCTACATTATTTGAAATATTGGTGGGGCACATCTTTTTTTCTCTTCTCAACACTTATCCCCTCTCTCACTGCATTAAAGTGAATAGATCCCTCTTCTCGAGCTGGAGCTTGTTATTAGTTTTGGCTCGTAACTGCCTCTCTCTTAGCAGTTCACTTTGATCTGTGCAGCTCAGACTCATTATCTGGTTATTAAAGTAAACAAACCCGAATTCTTCCCATATTCAGAGTGCAAAACTGCAGGATGTTGCTGTAACATTTGGCATAATGGTACAGAATTATTGCTGTAATATTTCAGTAACATGCTACAGAGCTATCACAGTCAGGACAAACCACCTAACTGAGATGCAGGAAAAAAAAGCAGCAGATCCAGAAATTTCAGCTGTAAATATTAAAATTACTTTTTTTTTTTTTCTTTTAAAGGAGTGAAACTGGAAAAAGCTGAAGTGGCAGATTGAAAGAAAATGTAAAGTTTCCTCTTTAATTTTTGCATTAAATGTTCGAAAAGTCCGTTGACTAAAAGTATATAGGAAAAAAATCATAGAATCATAGAATCATTTTGCTTGGAAAGGACCTTTAAGATCACCAAGTCCAACCATTAACCTAGCACTGCCGAGTCCACGACTAAACCATATCCTTAAGTACCACATCTGCTTGTCTTCTAAATACGCTCAGGGATGGTGACTCAACCACTTCCCCGGGCAGCCTGTTCCAGTGCTTGATAACCCTTTCAGTGAAGAAACATTTCCTAATATCCAATCTAAATCTCCCCTGGCACAACTTGAGGCTGTTTCCTCTCATCTTATCACTTGTTACCTGTGAGAAGAGACTAATACCCGCCTCACTACAACCTCCTTTCAGGAGTTGTAGAGAGTGATAAGGTCTCCCCTGAGCCTCCTTTTCTCCACACTAAATATTTAAATTTAAATGACCATATTTTGTATCTATTAAGAGAGATTACACCTTACATATGTTGGATAAAAATTATGAGAATAAGTTTCAATCACTATATTTTTGGGTTTAGAGCTGATAAGTGGAGGACCCAATTTTGTACTTGTGCTTCTTGGCGCAATCTGGAACTGAGCTTGAGAACCTGCATAAGAATTGCAAATAGTGTCTGTAAGGAGTTACATCTGGAAAAATGGAAGTTTCATTAAAGCTAGGAGGAAAATCTATCCCCTTAAAAAAAAATGTGTATGTATATATATGTCATAAGAATGTCCCAATTTACCATGTCCTTCCATGACCCTCTAGATACTCAATGTTTAAATATAACTGAAAGAGCGTAGGTTGATATAACTGTTACCTAAAAATGGATAACAGTTAAATCTCATTTCCAAAATTTCATCTAGAGTTTTTACAGGCTTCTTTTACCAATCTGTTTGCTTTACACCAGCTCATGATCTATCCATACTGTTTTGCCTCAGAAATTCTGCACTGTTGATATGCAATGGTTATGGTTCAGTGTTTGTTTTAGAGCTGGATGCATCATCTTTCTGAGCAAGCCTCCTTATAGGCTGCACATCTAATATACACTTAAGAGATTTGCTTTTTGTTGTCCAAAACCTGCCACAGGAACAGCAATGGATAGTTATGATAGACAGACATGGAAGATAAAGCCACAGACGCTATGTGAAACTCTGTGTGGGGAGTTGTTATCTCCCTGTAAGAGATACCTGAGCAGTCTGTCTCTTTTACCCCTCAGCAATGCTTCTTTGTATCTTCTCATGCTAATAAAGTATCACTGAATGCAATTGACATCACATACAAAGCTGCAAAAGGACAGTGAGAATAAAAACTTCACTTCTTGCTTAACTTCATAGCTAGCAGCTTGAATATGCAGTATTTTGAAGCAGCAGGAAGCAGCACACGTTCCAGAAAAAGACAGGTGACATTCAGATTCAGAGCAATTTGCTGCTACTCAGAAAGCAATTTTTCTTTGTATGAGGACAAGCTCACAGTCATACCCTCTGGCTTATATACCTCTAGTACATTTTCAGTAAAACACTGCAAAGAAACTAGGAGAAATGAACATCCCATCATCCTATACATTGTGTTTTTGCCTGTATACATATGCACATGCACACGCAAGAACTACACTGATGTAAAACAATGAACAAAAAGGAGACCAATTCTCAAACAGAATGAAAAGTTCACCTAGAAGTGCAAAAATGAGTTGGTTCATAGGAAAAGAAAGTTGTATGTGGTGAGATACTAATGTTTTCTGTTCTAACTTATTCTATGATTTGAAACTAGTTTAGTAAGACTTCTCTTTATTCTCACTTTAATTCCCAATATGTTTTTCTGAGCCTCAAGAGGCTTGAAAAAGTGTGATCTGCTTAGACAAAAATAGCAAGTTACTTCTTCAGTGGGTTTCCATTTTTTTACCTCCATTTTAATACCGTTTGTAAGATATGAATACAATAGCTTAATAAAAAAGCAAAAGCCAATAATCTTTTTCTATTCAAGTAGTATCACTCATACCTCTAAAAATGAGGAAAATCCTAATGATTGAGTTGGAATTCATAGATCCATGTAACAAGAAAAAAGATGATAGTATTCACATTTCCTTACAGATAGCCATTAAAAATTAAAACAAAAGACATTTGTCAAATTATATCAAAGAACATGCTTTAAATCTTACTGTTATATTAAAAATGATACTCAGATAAAACACTGGAACTTAATTATTTGGAACAAAATGAATAGCACAACTGAGAGGAATCATATTGCACAGGCATGCACTTTTGATAAGTTAAAAAAAAAAAAAAAAAAGTCCTGAAAAAAGTGACAGTCCCCTGGTCCATTATCTTGCTGCAGACATCTGTTGCAAAACACACTTTGCTCTGCTGACAATATGGAATCTGACCTTAAGCTTACATTTTCATACAGCCAAAAGGAAGCTGCCCAGAAAAAAATAAGAGTACATGCCTGCATTAACCCTCAAGCATTGCAGTGAATGCTACACCTTGTCTCTTTCGTTCCTCTGAAAGAGAAAAGTTCTTGTGGTGATTTACAGTCCTACAGCAATTGGAGGCGGCGTGGAGTGGAGTGGAGTGGAGTGGAGTGGAGTGGAGTGGAGTGGAGTGGAGTGGAGTGGAGTGGAGTGGAAGAAGCCTCTGGACAAGGAAGCAGCTCAACTTACTTGTTTGAACACATCCATTGGATGTCTGAACTTTATGCTCCACCTTACCTTTGCTGTGCTTGACAAAGAAGCAGAATCGGAGATGAGTTTAGATTGGTTTAAGTCTTCATTTACTTTGATCCAGGTTTCAGCCTGTAACTTGCAATGATTTAATGGCTACTATTTCATCCATGCATTCAATGACAAGTGTACGTGACTTTCTAAATCCTCCTCTAAAAGTTCTTATCCAATTACTGTGTTTCACAATAGACTAAAGGGGGAGTCCTATAAAGTTTAGCTGTTCTTTTAGTGTCATTTGTGCAACATCTAGCACAGCAACAGACACTGAACTCAGACTAGAGCCTTCTAGCCCTTCATTATCAAATGATCTAATTTGATAACAACTTCAAATGATCTAATTTGATAACAACTTAGGTATATCAGCTTGAAATTCATCATCAGTTGGTTTGATTTCTGAGATAACTGCCCAATATCAGCTTACTGTTTACATGTGCTAAATTTTGAAAACTTAGTACTTTATCATTGTGAAGTAGTTTATCAACACAGTCTTACAAATTCAAAATCCAGTTTCCATTAAGAAAAATACAGTTAAATATTTTAAGAAATTTATCATTTTTAAGAGAAGATAAAACATTGACAGATCTTTAATGTGACAAAATAAGAAATATTATCAGCATATGACACCAGTTAAAAAAAAAAAAGGAATAAATGGCATTACATTATTTTTATCTAATTAATTAATAGAATTATACTGACTTTTCAAATCTGCTTATTGTATTCTTTTCTGGTATATTATTTCCTGTTAGGATTGTGCTGTTCAAGCTCCTATTAAATTACACATATATATGTTAAACAGAAAAATATTCCAGCAGTTTATTAAATTACATATATATTACCTATCACTGTGACACAGAAGAGTTTAGAATAGTTTTCATAAATTTGCTTATAGCATGTATATGCACATGGTTATACCTATGACGATGTATCAATGAAAATTTTTAACGCTCACTGCTTGAAATTTATTACAATCACAGTATAACCAATGCATTTCACAATGTACATATACATGTGTAATATTATAAAGTAAAAGTACTCTCTTTCTATACCGAAAAGCACTATGATGAATGGAAATAATTTAATTCTTTTCCTACCAGATTTCATACTTTTGTTACATATAACTGCTCTTCCACCTCTATAGCCCTGATCTGTTCACATTCTTTTTCCCCCTTATACAAGAAGTATTATATCTCATATATTCAGGAAGCATTATCTCAGCTTCTGAAAGAACTGAGAAACTACAGAGACTAAACTGTCAACAAAATACACATATAATACACATTCTGTATTACCTTTCTGTCAAACACAAAACATGCTCTTTTTGCCTTACTATGTGAATGCTATCCTTGTTAAAAAACGAGCCAAACAAAAGAAAAAATGGCTACACTGAACAGTTTGAGTAGCCTTAACTGTAAACATTTCTCTTGGCTGTAGTTTCATAACAGTTTAAACCCACATAAACTGGCACTGCTGCTTCCATCCTTGGACCCTTTTGCCAACATTAATCATCATCTGGTCTGATTCAGTATAGGCAGTGTGTTGGTTTTGGCTGCAACAGAGTTAAGTTTCTTTGTGGTGGTATGGGGCTATGTTTTGGATTTGTGCTGAAAACAGTGTTGATAATGTAGAGACGTTTTCATTATTGCTGATCAGTGCTTACACAAAGTCAAGGCCTTTTCTGCTTCTCACACCACCCCACCAACAAGCAGGCTGGGGGTGCAGAAGAAGTTGGGAGGGAACACAGCTGGGACAGCTGACCCCGACTGACCAAAGGGATCTTCCATACCATATGACATCATGCTCAGCATACAAATCTGGGGGAAGAAGAAAGGGGGCACATTCAGAGTGATATTATTTGTCTTCCCAAGTAACTGTTATGCATGATGGAGCCCTGCTTTCCTGGAGATGGCTGAACACCTGCCTGCCGATGGGAGGCAGTGAATGAATTCCTTGTTTTGCTTTGCTTGTGCATGCAGCTTTTGCTTTACCTATTAAACTGTCTTTATCTCAGCCCATGAGTTTCCTCACTTTTACCCTTCCAATTCTCTCCCCTGTCCTGGCATGGAGGAATGAGACAACAGCTGTGTGGTGTTTAGTTGCCGCCTGGGTTTAAACCACAACAGGCAGTTAAACCGACAGAAAAACACTCATTTTTTCTTGTAAAGGTTAGAACAAATGAATCTTCAGACCTGGAGTCATTTTTGGCTTTCTCTGTGCAACCTGAAACCCAAAACTATCATCACAGAAATAACTTCCTCTACTGCCCACCCACCTTTATCACCTTTTGACTTTTAGTTATCCGTACATGTGATCTGGTCTTTTCAAACACAAGTCACTGTGTCTGGGACTACATGAAACAGTCTGGAAATACTTCCTGGTGTAAAATGAAGGTGTGTGATCAGCAGTTGAAGTTACTATACAGTTACAACCCCATGATTCTACATATTATATTTGGGGTAGGATTTGTTTGCTCAGGCATAGGTAACTAGTGCCACCAGGGACATCCTTGTCAGATGTTCCTTATGACACCCATGCAGGTTTGGTAGTTATGACACAGACCTGTGAGAGCCATTCTATCCCTCTGAAATACCATGTGGGATGCCATATGAAGTCTAAAATGGTTGTAGACATCACACATGTCTTATTGAATATGGAATGTACTTGACAGAGTCAATGAGAATTATGACCCATTCTTCCTCCAAAATCATGGCAATTACAAACCATGCAATGATGCGAATATCAGCCATTGAGGAAATACTCTGAAACGAGGAAATTCGGTATTGACAGTTAACAGAAGATGAAAAGAATGATCAGTGTGACAATCCACATACAAAACAGAAATTCTAGCAATGATTTAACACTGGATGCTCCCATAATCTCTTCCAGGGATTAGAGGGCATCCAGTATAGGACTAGATATGTTGGACAACCCAGATTTAGCTGCACTCCAGAAGGAAGAAAATGGAAAATTTGCTACTAAATTTGAATAAAAATTTGGAAGCCCGCTAATCCAAAAGAAGCATGTACCAAAGACTAATATTCACAGGTAAGCATATTTGGCTCTGAATATTCAGAGTCCCATCATGCAGAGTCAAAATACAAGCTATTTTAAGTGACAAAAATTAGATGTCTGAAGGCAAGAAACTCAAGACAGCAAAGTAAAAGGAACCAGAAGTATTTAGAAAAAGTCTGAGCCATTGCTTGCTTTCACAAAGAAGAGGCAGAAGAAACAACAGCATAGAATGAAATCACCATGAACAGGGACAGAACTGTATCTTACAGTGAAGTAAAGGTGTCAGCACAAGGTGGGAGCTGAAGATCAGTCCTTTGAAGGATTTTGATGCTAACTAAGCCATACTGATGGAAGTAAAGGCCACTTATTCATGGTAAACTGAATCTAAAAAGCTCTGGACCTACCAAGCAACGTGTCAGTAAATGTTCATACGCATTATTCCACATAAGCAGAACTTGTTAAAAGCAATCTATTGACTTTGAACAGTGTAACACATGTTGCAGATGGATGTTAAGGCAAGAGCCAAGAAAAGTTCGTCTGTGTGCACTTAGCTGGAATGGTAAAAGCAGTTCTTGCTTCTTAGAAAATAATTCTCTTTAAAATACAACCAAGTTTTAAAAATGTTCAGCAAAACTGAACTGCTAAAATGGCTATCTAACGGTGTTTGGCTGCACATGCTTCTACAAGTCCACAAGTCTTTTACAGGTAACAACATTACTGTACATTACAGTATCTGAAACTGGACTAGATACTGGTGCTTAAACAAAATTAATGCTTCCAGTAGTATTCTTGTGATTTACAAAGCATCAGCAACATGCAGCAATCATGAAATTCATCATTGATGGAATCGTACTCTTTTTCCTATCCCTCACCCCCCAAAACTGAGCAAAACATAGCTCCATGAGGCATTTGTCCCTTCAATTACAAAAAAAAAAACCAAATCAGGCAGACACTCATTTTCACATCCGTAATGCCATAATATTTCTTGGAAGCTTTAGTAGACATCATTCAATGTAGTTCTCTCTGTCTCTGACGCTGGAGGTGCACACCACTTACTGTCACTCATTTGTTGCTTTTCACATCCAGTCAGCTGCCCTAATTTCCTTCCTTCCTACTTAAACTGGCATCTTGAAATCCTTAGTATATCCTTTCAGCCAAGATCTATTTGGAAAGAATAAAGTCCAACATCCTAGTGAGAGCGAAGCCTGTTGTATTTTCCACTTAAAAGCTTCCCTTTGTGTCCCAAGGATCCTGGGTGATCCGTACAAAAGTACATTATCTCTTGTAATTGTTCTATCTCCTAGTATTTCCT